>NW_020645294.1:656-1000 GCF_003573695.1 Papaver somniferum
TAAGAAGGGTTAGATGAAATTTCCGATGATGATGACTCAGATTTTGAACAAGAAGTAGAAAAGGATATCTCAGAATACTCTAAACTGCTGGATCCTTTGAAAAATGAAAAACTGAGAACTTCAGATTTTATTGGTTTTATGACTCCTCTTTGTTGTGAGAACAAGAAACTGAGGAAGGTTTTTCAAGGATATTATATTGGTTACCGCACCAGTGATTATCTTCTTAAAGATCGTACAGACGAGCTAAATTCTAAGAAATTAGAATGTGAAAATATTCGAAGTGATCTCTTTTTGTCGAAAAAGAAACTTGTTGAATCTGAAGCAAGGGTTAATTCTCAACCAGA
>NW_020645295.1:0-813 GCF_003573695.1 Papaver somniferum
TAACAAATTTCATCTTTTTGAATCAAATAGAAAGACAAAGCCAACACAAAAATAAAGAGTTCATAAAAATGTTGAATTTTATATACGTTAACTCAAAAAAGTCTACACACTTCGTTAGAAGTCGGAAATTGATTTCTGAGATTAAATTGTAAACTAGATAAACTCATCTTTAACATAAAATTTTTGAAAAATGTATTGTAATTACAATTAATATGTTCTAAGGCAATAGCTCTTGTAAAAAATTGCATTTCTATGTACGTTGATTCAAGAAAATATGAAGGAAGTCAAATTTCACAATAGAAGAAGGATGAAAGACCAAGAAGAACTAATCCAAATCCTAACAAATTTCATCTATCTTGAATCAAATAGAAAGACAAAGGCAACACAAAAAGAAAGAGTTCATAAAAATGTTGAATTTTATATACGTTAACTCAAAAAAGTCTACACACTTCGTTATAAGTCGGAAACTGATTTCTAAGACTAAATTGTAAACTAGATAAACACATTCTTTCACAGATAATGTTTGACAAATGTATTGTAATCTCAAATAATATGTTATAAGGCTTTACGTCTAGTAAAAATTGCATTTCTATGTACATTGATTCAAGAAAATATGAAGGAAGGCAAATTTCACAATAGAAGAAGGATGAAAGACCATCCAGAACTAATCCAAATTCTAACAAATTTCATCTATTTGAATCAAATAGAAAGACAAAGCCAACACAAAAATAAAGAGTTCATAAAAATGTTGAATTTTATATACGTTAACTCAAAAAAGTCTACACACTTCGTTATAAGTCGGAATTTGATTTC
>NW_020645296.1:0-182 GCF_003573695.1 Papaver somniferum
GCAAGTGAAACTGTGAAACAAAATGAGCTACCCCCAAACCTGGATTTTACAGAAGATATAGTTTTGAAAACAAAATCGCGCAGTTTCGGGGGTTCATCATGCACAAGGTCTAGCTCGAAATGTACTTTGCTAGGGACGGGCAAACATGCTAATTCCAACTGTGGTTCCTCAAATATATTATA
>NW_020645296.1:193-477 GCF_003573695.1 Papaver somniferum
GAACTGTGCTAGGGACGGGCAAACATGCAATTTCCAACTGTGGTTCCTCAAAGATATTATACTTAGAAGCAAAATAGTCCAAAAGGACTTGGGAAGCATACAGTTCCAATCCTAGATTAGGAATTTTCAGAAAAATTGGTTTTACAATATTGGTACAAACCAAATCTAGGTTGGGTGGAAGGCCATCAGATTGTGACTCAGGTAGAAGAATAGGCATATCATTATCAATCAAATCAAAATCTTCTAACTCATCTACACATGTCACATCATGCTCACAATCATCA
>NW_020645296.1:677-1000 GCF_003573695.1 Papaver somniferum
TGGCTCAGCTGGTTTGAAAACGTTTGGTGAAACTGAGTCCAAAATCTCGGCCTAGAATTTGGGTACTCGGCCCACTAACGAGTTAACCTAGCGTGATCGGTTACAAGCTCAGCTGGGTTTAAACCCAGAATACAAGATACAAGTCCAATTTAAACAAGCCCACAAAAATTAAATACAAGCCCACAAATTAAACAAACAAGCCCAAAAATAAATTATTACAAACCCAACAGAAAATAAGAGAAGCCCAAAAATTGGCTTTAATTTTACAAGCCCACAATTAAAAAATTGGAAGCCCACAATTCGGGTTCTCTTAAATGGGTTAC
>NW_020645297.1:0-656 GCF_003573695.1 Papaver somniferum
TATGACCCTGGGGTCAACACACTTTTGTGTGAGGGAGAGGACGTAGAAATGACTAGTATGATTTCAACATTTGCACGATCAGTCTGTTTAGATCGTGAGGTTGGGATGTTGATTTACCAAGATCTATCAGTGTTTTCATGTTTTATTGAGTTTTCATTCATGTGGGGGATTGTTGGAAAACGATTAATAAAAAAAAGATAATTTTTTAAAGTTTTAATAAAAAATTAATATTTATTGTTTTATTTTGTGAGTGAAACTTTTTAATCCCACATCGTGGAGTTTCCAATTTTTAGTAGTTTTAAGAAACTATATAAACCTTTTAGTCCTACATCGGGGAGTTTTTCTTCTTAAGTTGTATTTGTCAATTATATAAAGAAATTCACTACTTTTGTAAAATCTATGGGAAAGGGGTTGCTCTATATTTTAGAGGGACCCCTAAGAGAAAATATTTTATAGCGTTTCTTAAGAGTTCGCGATTTTCCTTAACGGTTTTTTCGAAGTTGCCAAGCTCAAGTTGAGCATCTACTACATATGCTAGTAGTAGGTGTAGTAGGGTGTTTTATCCTGGAGATATCCGTCCTGTGAGGGCTATAGCATCACTCTTGAGTGTAGCCGGGCGCTAATGTCTTAAGGACAGCGTGTTGAACACGTGACTC
>NW_020645297.1:667-1000 GCF_003573695.1 Papaver somniferum
TTGAGTGTAGCCGGGCGCTAATTTCTTAAAGGGCAACGTGTTGAACACGTGACTCACTCTGTTTTTTCAAAGTTTTGCCTTGTTGTTGTTGTGGAGATATGAGAAGCTCGTTCGTTTCGTCAATCGATCAATTCCATGATAAAGGAGATAAGTATCAATAACTTTTGCTTATTTGATTTTTTCTTTATTTTAATTATTGCACCCAACAAAAGTAAGGTAAGGCAATTTTGGTTCTTATATGGCTTTCGTTGACTTGTACATCCGTATACATATTAAGGTTTAATAAAAAATTATTTTATTTCTTTGAAAATTGTGTTTTTTTATCTTATTTTA
>NW_020645298.1:0-146 GCF_003573695.1 Papaver somniferum
CTAACTCACTGTCGCAGGCATCGTCGATTGCATTTAGCGTATGCAATAAGCCTTTAAACCCCTAGGTGTCCCTAGTGGCCGAGTTATAGTCTCGGGAGGGCTTACAAGAGATATACCCACTTTACTCCAGACCTTAGCTATCTACA
>NW_020645298.1:288-590 GCF_003573695.1 Papaver somniferum
CAGAACCTTGGAAGGCATTAAAGAATCTCCTTGGTTGGCATACTTATTGACTACAGGAGGAAGTACCCTGATGCGAAATTCCAATTGCTGTACACGAGTTTGCACTCAAGCATACTAAAATTCTTATAAAGTGACAGAGCTCTACTCAGATAGTTGCACTATGGACATCAATATTCGGAGTCAAACCTATCACATGGATAGATTAAGAGATGGATATAGAAAAACGTAGATGGTTTTGATGTTTACTAAGTGAACGGCGTTTCCCATATCTGTCTGAAGGCCTCCGCCAAAATGAACCTATC
>NW_020645298.1:639-900 GCF_003573695.1 Papaver somniferum
AAAAACATAGATGGTTTTGATGTTTACTAAGTGAACGGTGTTTCTCATATCTGTCTGAAGGCCTCCGCCAAAATGAACCTATCCTAATGGACTGAGATACTAGTCTGACTAATATCAACACACTGGCATATACAAGGGAACCAATGGTCTATAATCCTAACTCTATGTCAACTCAGCTGGCATATACAAGGGTACCAGTGGTCGACTTTATTGAATTTATTCCGGTTGGTCTGGTGGTCTGGTCTCCATTTTTTTTTTTTT
>NW_020645298.1:1019-1228 GCF_003573695.1 Papaver somniferum
ATTTTTTTTTTTTTTTTGCATCTCAATCACTCTAATTCACCCTAGCATTGGTAACAACTTGAATCGTGAGCCCCACCTAATCACTTAGAGAAACATAGTTTAAAAACAAAACAAAATAAAAATAGAAGTGAAAAGGTCTCAACGAGATATGGTGAAACTATCATGTTATTTCTAACACCTGAGCTATGTGCTTTTATGAATAAACTCTT
>NW_020645298.1:1428-1822 GCF_003573695.1 Papaver somniferum
GTGGGTCATCAAAACCAAATAGAGCTATCACAAGTAAAAGGAATCTGCAACATGCCAAGAAAATTAACAAATAAAGTGCACCCTTGTCTAGTTTCCTGTTTAAGACAACTACATCTAGCTGTGGTTCAAGTTCAGGCTCTATGAAAGGGTCTAGATAAAATATTTTCATGCGCTGGAATTCCTCAAAGCTAAGGTCCGGTTCAGGTATTAGAGTCTGGAATAACTCAAGCAAAAACTTAGAAGCACAGAATAATAACCTGAATAATTGTGGATCCTTAAAGTCAATCAGTTTTGACTCACACAGCTGACCACAATGAGAGTCGTGGTCTTCCTTAAACAAATGTGTCGACCCTAATCCCCTAAAGTAATTAGGTTTAGTCTCAAAGCTTAATAA
>NW_020645298.1:1833-2671 GCF_003573695.1 Papaver somniferum
TTATACGTTCCCACAATTGGTTGAAAAATATTTGGTGGGAAAACAAAGTCGATCTTGGTATCATAGCCTGGTCTAACCTCATCAACCAGAGGATGGGTTTCTAACAACTGAACTTCCTTATGGACATCACTAGGTTCAGGAAAACGTGTATGAAGATAATCTTGCAAAATGGTTGAGGCACATATGTCAAGTCCGAAGTGAGGGACCTTTCTAAGAGTTAAGGCACATGGAGAATGATAATCACCCCCAAACATAGAGTTTTGGGTATCTCTAGATAGACTAGCTACAATTTCCTTAATTTCTAGATCGTTGGAATGCTGAAAATAGTCAATTGCTTCTTCTAGGTTATACTCAAGTGACGCATCCTCACTCATATTTAATAGTTGTACGAGTTCATTTTCTTCGTCTAAGACCATTGTTTCTAAATCGCTAGACTCTAAAACGGTATTCTCAGAATAAACTCGTTCCTCTAAACCATTATCGACTTCGTAATCAAAAGGAAATACTACATCATCTAAAGAAGTGGTATCTCTAATCAAATCCTCGTCCTTTTGAATAGGTGAATAATCATTAAAATTATCGGGATCTGAACCAGAAATAACACTATCATCATAAAGCTCAATTGGAGTAACAAATTCCTGATCACTATGCCTACTTATTTCAAACTATTCATCAATATTATCCTCATCATAATCATCATAATAACATGAAAATGGTTGAACCTCATCTAAACAAGTAGTGTTACCAATTTTATCCTCGTCATCTTGATTATGCAAATAACTATCCTCATTTTCAAGGGTACTATTGGAATCACTGTATTGGAAATTAAGATTATTTC
>NW_020645298.1:2871-3255 GCF_003573695.1 Papaver somniferum
TATTCACACTATGGTCAAAGTAGTAACGTCCATTTTGAAACTCAGTCGGATATTCGTTGTATTGGCTATTGTAATACCAGTTCGACATTCTATTGCAGGGGTGTGAGTTGTCACACAAAATAAAACCCACTGACAGGGGATTCGTGGGTGGATAGAATCTTACCTCCCGTACCAGAGGGGCGATGAACCGTTAAAGTCGACTCAGGCCACCGACTCCGATATCAGTGTACGAACCCGGGGGGCTGAGACAGTATCGTAACTGTCGTCTTTCCCTGCAAACAGTTGATATTTAATTTTGACCCTTCCTTAGGGTTTAAAAAAATAATGTCCAAGAACGTCCTAAAAATAAAAATGTCCAAAAAGGAAAAGAAAAATTACAAAAAC
>NW_020645298.1:3279-3871 GCF_003573695.1 Papaver somniferum
AAAAAATAATGTCCAGTCCAAAAATAAAGTCCAAAAAGTGTCCAAAAATAAAAAGAAAAATTACAAAAACTAAAACCCTATTTACATTTTCTAAAAATAAAACAAAATAACTATATACAAAATATTCTTCTTCACTCCTTTTGGATTCCTCTTTTCTTTCCTTCTTTGGCGATACTTCCTTTTTATAGCACTTTTTTCTTTCCTTGTAGCTTCGCTCCAATCTGAAAAGAATCGAAAAATACCAAAGGCGTAAAAGAGAACAAAAACTCTAAAAGAAATAAAATAAATCTAAAACCTAATAAAAATCTGCGTCGGCGGCGCCAAAAATTGATGTAGTTTTGTAGTGGTAAGTAAAGTGTTCGTTTCTCGGACTTGTTGAGATTCGATTTTAGACTTAATATAATATGTACAAGGAAAGCTGTCACAGTATCGAGAGGTACTGAGATTCAGGATTCCACCAAATTCCATTCATGTGACTCAATTAATAACTCCAATCAATTATAGCTCAAATATTAAAAATATGGACTCTTATTCTTTGCCAAAAATAGATTTTTAAAACTTTAGATGTAAATCACAAGCATGGTGTATCAAA
>NW_020645299.1:0-434 GCF_003573695.1 Papaver somniferum
AGGTTACTATCAACCTACCATTGTTGGATGCGATTAAGCAGATTCCCGCTTATGCTAAGTTTCTTAAGGACTTGTGTACACGAAAGCGTAAGCTTAGTGTCCAAAAGAAAGCCTTCCTAGCTAGTCACGTGAGTTCCATTATTCAGAATACCACTACTCCTAAGTATAAATACCCAGGGTCCCCTACCATTTCTTGCACAATAGGTAAATACCGTGTTGAGAAAACTTTGCTTGACTTAGGAGCCAGTGTGAATTTACTTCCATACCATGTGTACCTTAAGCTAGGACTTGGTGATATGAAACCTACCCAGATGACACTTCAGTTAGCTGATAGGTCCGTTAAAATTCCTCGTGGTGTGATCGAGGATGTTCTTATTGAGGTCGACAAGTTTATTTATCTAGTGGATTTTGTTATCCTAGATACCCAACCTATC
>NW_020645299.1:445-1000 GCF_003573695.1 Papaver somniferum
TCGACAAGTTTATTTATCCAGTGGATTTTGTTATCCTAGATACCCAACCTGTCCCTGACCCAGAGAACCAGATACCAGTGATTTTAGGTCGCCCATTTTTAGCAACATCCAATGCGATCATTAATTGTCGAACTGGTATTATGAACTTGTCTTTTGGTAATATGACTATTGAGCTGAACGTCTTTCATATTAGTAAGTTACCCTCTGAACTAGATGAATCGAGCATAGAAGAGGTAAACATGATATGAACATTAGTTGAGGAGCCATTACCAAACACTTTGTTAGAAGATCCGTTAGAGAAATGCCTAGCTCACTTTGGGATTGATTTCGATGATGATAATGTGATTAATGAGGTGAATGCTTTGTTAGATTCAACCCCTTTGTTAGACATTAGTAACAGATGGAAACCTAAGTTCGAACCACTACCAGTTTCTAAGTCTACCCTCATTCCTTTGTTAGAAGAGCCTCCTAAGTTGGACCTAAAACCATTGCCAGATACCCTGAATAATTGAAATTAGTAAGTGATTACATCGATTATCGATATTCTTAGATTCA
>NW_020645300.1:0-459 GCF_003573695.1 Papaver somniferum
GTCTGGGCTGCGAAAATTTTAGATGATGCTAGAAAAGATTTAGGCGTAAATGTTAGTCTCCAAGTTGAACATACAGCCTTGATTAGAGACATGATTTCTGACAGAGAAGGTTGCTAATTGCTCTTCTTTACTAATCTTTTGCTTCTTATAGATTTTCATCAAGTTAATAATTGGTTGTCTTTTGTTCGCAGATTCTAAAAATAGATATCGTGAAAAGATTGAAGAAATGAAGCTGAAAAGGAGGAACTCGCAAAGAATCTTTCTTCTCGCAACGACAAGTATTCTAGATTGAAGAATCAAATCAAAATCACCATTGAAAATTTTAAGAATGATGCTACGCATTTTCGCAATCAAACCATCCAGATGGTTTGTGATGATCATAATATCCCACATTCTGATTACCCTTGTCTTTTAGAGGAAATCCCACAGAATACTCCCAATTTGATTATCTCTGATAGT
>NW_020645300.1:470-1000 GCF_003573695.1 Papaver somniferum
AACATTTTGATTACCCTTGTCTTTTAGAGGAAATCCCACAGAATACTCCCAATTTGATTATCTCTGATAGTGATGCTGACGATGAAGAATCTGATAGTGATGGAAGTTCTGATGGTGATGAGGATTCTGACGCAGATGAAGAAGGAAATAAGTCTGATGAAGATAATGAAGGATTAACCAAGAAATAGTTTTTATTTCTTCTTTGATTCTTTGTAGCACTTGTATATTTATTTCTTCTTTCTGTATATTTGTGTTCCTTTCATTTTGTCCTGAGTAAATTAAAACAATTCTTCTTTGCAATACAGTTAATCAATATAATCATTAATTCTTGAATTTTTGAGTAAATCTCTCCTATGGAGACAAATAGCATTTTCTAATTTCATACATTCCCATAATTGCCTCTGTTATTTGAATCCAAATAAGAGATTTCATAAACTTTTTCTTATTGTACAATTTTGCAAGCTCTTGCGAAGTGAATTTTGTTTCTTTTCAAAATCTCATTCCTGTGTGGTCTTATTTTTCCTTCCTAA
>NW_020645301.1:0-401 GCF_003573695.1 Papaver somniferum
AAGCAATGTTTTCGCACCAATATTCAATTCTTCAGAAAATAAACGAAGATCAAGCGCGAGCTTTTCGTTCACTTGAAGTACAGCATGAGACATCACTTAAGGAATTAAATACCCAGAATGAAAAAATCATTCAAAGTAAAATAAATTTGACTGTGAAGAAGAATCAGCTTCAAGAACAATATAATCAATTAAAGAAATCTCATGATGCTCTTAAGAAAAAGAGTAAGTCTCTCTCTGATGATGAAAAGAAGATTCGCTCCCGTCTTAATGGTTCAGTTGGCACTACAAAAAACCCGAGAAAAGGCCACTAAAATCTGGCAACTGCACAAAAAAATTAGTTTCCAAAGCCTTTCGGAACTAGTCAACTGCAACTAGTAGTTCTTATATACTTTGGCAATAAA
>NW_020645301.1:601-1000 GCF_003573695.1 Papaver somniferum
ACCCCATACGACAACTTAGGCTCCGCAACTACCATTAGTTGCCAATGTGTTTGGCAACTAAAAACTCATATTCGGCAACCAAACTAGCTTGGTTGCCAATGCTCAAGTTTTTTGTAGTGTGGTGATGATTTTGATAAAGCTATGGAAAGTATGAAGAATAACACCCTTCTTGACTGCCTTGTTACTGTTTAACTATTTCTTTGAATTTCATTAATGCGAGCTTTATTTCCAATTTTGATAGTTTATTATTCTTCGCAGATTCTGAAAAGTCACATCAATCTACTATTGCTCAGTTGAGATCTGATTTATCCAAATTCGCAAAGAGCGTTTGAACCTGGAAGTATCTCATGCGAACCTTGAACTTTCTCTTTCTGCTTCTCGAGACAGAGCGCAAGAATA
>NW_020645302.1:0-511 GCF_003573695.1 Papaver somniferum
TGAACAATATTGTGATCGGTATGTCTAGAAAGTTTGTCCCTAGTAGGTAAACACATGTGTTAGAGTATAGCTCGGTTGACCTCGCATGCGTTGCTATATCAAGCATGTTTGTCAATGTTAGTTATCAAAACTATGAGTCTTGATTTCTAGTCTACATAGCTAAGTCTCGGACTAGGATAGAAAAGTGTAGTTGAGCTCAAGGAATTCATGGAGATTCATCATACAACGACGAAGATCTACTCAAGGAACCGTGGAACTTCATCAACAAAAAGGTATGTGGAGACTTGAACTTATCTATCACTCAAAAGTCTATCTATTCAATCTCCTACTTCTTATGAGACAAAAAGTCGTATGCTATATAGACTGGATCATATACATTTGACATTTCGAGATGAGTATTCACTACTTATCTTTTTCTCGAAATCGTGTGTTGGTAAAGCGTTTCGCTTTGATCAAGTTTATCTTCACCTAGTGACGAAAGTCATGAAAAGTTTCAATTACTTTGAGAATT
>NW_020645302.1:522-1000 GCF_003573695.1 Papaver somniferum
GTTTCGCTTTGATCAAGTTTATCTTCACCTAGTGACGAAAGTCATGAAAAGTTTCAATTACTTTGAGAATTGCTCTGACGTGAAACGGTCTGTGAATAACGGTTATATAACGTCCTCTGAGAATGTCTCAATGATTGGAATGAGAGTTTAGATTACATAACGATGTATTCCTTAATCCGAAGTTTTCGAACTTTGTTGATTGAGAGAAACCGGAGGAATTGGCTTTGCCAAGTTCGCGAACCTAGTCCGCGAACTGACGGAAGTTCTCTTACCGAGAATTTCTGCTGGGATTTTCCAAAAACTCGTTTGCGTGTTTAGTCCGCGAACTCAGTCCGCGAACCTAGTCCGCGAACTGGCGGAAGTCTCTTTGCCGATATTTTCTGCTGGGTTTGGAAAACTCTGCCGGTTGCCTTAAGTCCGCGAACTTGTTTGTGAGCTTAAGTGGTTATGATCTAAAGATGTACTCTGAACATGAAGC
>NW_020645303.1:0-155 GCF_003573695.1 Papaver somniferum
TCGACCACTGGTTCCCTTGTATATGCCAGTTGTGTTGAACTAGAATTAGGATTATCGTTCACTGGTTCCCTTGTATATGCCAGTTGTGTTGATATTAGTCAGACCAGTATCTCAATCCATTAGGATAGGTTCATTTTGGCGGAGGCCTTCAGACA
>NW_020645303.1:355-711 GCF_003573695.1 Papaver somniferum
GTAAAGGTTTTGTGGGTATACCTCTTGTAAGCCCTCCGGAGACAACACTCCGCCACTAGGGACACTTAGGGGTTTAAAGGCTTATTGCATACGCTAAATGCAATCGACGATGCCTGCGTCAGTGAGTTGGGATTTTATTTTATTTAATTTACTCGAGGACTAACAAATAATAAGTTTGGGGGTATTTGATAGGCACATTTTTGTCTTATATAATCTCAATTGTATATATTATTAGTGCTCGATTTTATATTTATTATGGCTTTTTATGTCCCTATAGGTATTTTTGGAGAAATAAGCTTTTGCGGCGAAATTGGCTAAAAAAGTGGTTTTTGCGCTCGTTGGAGAAAATTACTATA
>NW_020645304.1:0-313 GCF_003573695.1 Papaver somniferum
TGTCTCGTGATATCTTCATATCTGATCGCATTTAATGTTGTTAACAATCCTGTTGTGATACGACGCAATATTTCCAGCTCATTACTGTGCCAGAAATCTCCAGAAATCTCGTAAGAATCATTACCAAATATACACAGTTGAGAACCAAAAGTTTCCCGCCAAAAGAAATTTTTAAATGAGGAAGAAAAGGATGCCCCTTAATCAACAGCTGTGGTCCAAATATCAACGAAGGTGCCCCTTCGTAATTGAGTGCCCCTTAACCAATGATGAGAGTCCGAATAACAAATGTCCTCCAAGAGTGCCTCGGGCAATT
>NW_020645304.1:324-1000 GCF_003573695.1 Papaver somniferum
TAATTGAGTGCCCCTTAACCAATGATGAGAGTCCGAATAACAAATGTCCTCCAAGAGTGCCCCAGGCAACTTTTCGAGCCGATTTTTCCAAAAATGTTTATTTCCAAAAAATACCTAAAAACACACAAAACACCATAATAAGGACAAAAACAAGTACTAACAATACGAAACATTGAGGACAAATTAGACACAAAAATGCGTCTATCAAATACCCCCAAACTTATTATTTGCTAGTCCTCGAGCAAAAATAAATCTAGAAAATAAAAAGACCGAGTTATAAACTTGGGAGGGTTTACCAGAGGTGTACCCACAAAACCTTTGCTCCAGATCCTAGCTATTTATGCAGAACCTTGGAAGGCACTAAAGAATCTCCTTGGTTGGCATACAATCATTGACTATAGGAGGAAGTACCCTGATGCGAAATTCCAATTGATGTACACGAGTTTGCACTCAAGCATACTAAAATTCATATAAGTGACAGAGCTCTACTAAGATAGTTTCACGATGGACATCATACTCGGAGTCAGACTAATCACATGAAAAGATTAAGAAGATGGAAAAAGAAAAATGTAGATGGTTGAAAAGTGAACGGTGTTTCCCATATCTGTCTGAAGGCCTCTGCCAAGATGAACCTAACCTAAATGACTGAGATACCGGTCTGACTAATATCAACACA
>NW_020645305.1:0-344 GCF_003573695.1 Papaver somniferum
TAGTTGAAAATGCTCAACATAAAGTACCTTACGGAACAACAACAAGGCTAATCATAAAAATAATCAACTTGGTTGTTTTGTGCTCAACATAAGACACATTACGGAGCCATATAATAATACATAAAATATGGATCGGGGAAGATCAATTACTGGGGAATACACAAGAATTCATTCTATTTTCCGTCACTATTCGCACAATGACATACAATAGACATAATCCTTGCAAACAAAAGAATTTAACCTATCTTCCATCAATAATTGACATTATAGGCTTTTAGATGGTGGATTTTCGATAAGGGCTAAAATCGTAAACTCATAATTATACGAAGCTCTGATCCAGCAAT
>NW_020645305.1:355-1000 GCF_003573695.1 Papaver somniferum
ATGGTGGATTTTCGACAAGGGCTAAAATCGTAAACTCATAATTATACGAAGCTCTGATCCAGCAATCAGACGTGAGTATCGAGACACGGGTCTCTCATCGAATTCTCAACGGAGAGTACTTTCTCTCAGAGTACATGTAGAAATGTAGTCTCACGACTGGACAACGACATATCTCATGAATACTGAATACTTTCAGTGATTATTTCTATATAGTATCACGATATGGACAGCTCCTAGACAGCTTGCTCTGCTAGTATAGAGCGATAACGTCTTCAGGAACAAACAACGAGTTTACCCTGACTATATAAAGGATACGACTTACCGACAAGCTCATATCGGGATAATTAATGCTCCTAGACAGCTTGCTCTGCTAGTATAGAGCCACAAAGTTAATTATTCCTAATTAAAATTGTTCATATTCCATGGTCGAATCCACGACTGGTCCCATGGAATGGCAATAACAATTGCTCCTATTCCATGGTCGAATCCACGACTGGTCCCATGGAATGGCAATAAAAATTGCTCCTATTCCATGATCGAATCCACGACTGGTCCCATGGAATGGCAATAACAATTGCTCCTATTCCATGGTCGAATCCACGACTGGTCCCATGGAATGGCAATAACAATTGCTCTTATTCCATG
>NW_020645306.1:0-732 GCF_003573695.1 Papaver somniferum
AAAGAAAAAGAAAGAGTTCATAAAAATGTTGAATTTTATATACGTTAACTCAAAAAAGTCTACACACTTCGTTATAAGTCTGAAATTGATTTTTGAAACTAAATCGTAAACTAGATAAACTCATCTTTAACAGAAAAAGTTTGAAAAATATATTGTAATCACAAATAATATGTTCTAAAGCATTACGTCTAGTAAAATTTGCATTTCTATGTACGTTGATTCAAGAAAACATGAAGAAACAAAATTTCACAATAGAAGAAGGATGAAAGACCAAGCAGAACTAATCCAAATCCTAAAAAATTTCATCTATCTTGAATCAAATAGAAAGACAAAGCCAACAAAAAAGAAAGAGTTCATAAAAATGTTGAATTTTATATACGTTAACTCAAAAAAGTCTACACACTTCGTTATAAGTCGGATATTGATTTCTGAGACTAAATCGTAAATTAGATAAACTCATTTTTAACATAAAAAATTTGAAAAATGTATTGTAATTACAATTAATATGTTCTAAGGCAATATGTATTATAAAAATTGTATTTCTATGTACGTTGATCCAAGAAAATATGAAGGAAGTCTAATTTCACAATAGAAGAAGGATGAAAGACCAAGAAGGACTAATCCAAATCCTAACAAATTTCATCTATCTTGAATCAAATAGAAAGACAAAGCCAACACAAAAAGAAAGAGTTCATAAAAATGTTGAATTTTATTTACGTTAACTCAAAAAAG
>NW_020645307.1:0-490 GCF_003573695.1 Papaver somniferum
AGGCTAGTGTCTCTAGCGGCTTAATACAATGTGTATTCAATCTGGACTAGGTCCCGGGGTTTTTTTGCATTTGCGGTTCCTCGTTAACAAAACTTCTGGTGTCTGTTTATTTCTTTTCCGCATTATATTTTATATAATAGAAATAATACAGGTTGTGCGTTCGTGATCATCAACTTCTCTAATCCAACTTTTGGTTGTTGATTGTTATTGATTGATCCTTGGACATTGGTCTTTGGTACCGTCCAAGTTATCTCTCTTTGATAAAGACTCGTTATTGATTTTAGCTTGAGTAGAAATCAAATCGAGAGATTGAGATAATAACTCTTTGAGATACTTTTTATCTAGATTGAGTCTGAATGTCTAGTTGATTCTCTAGCAAAGTATTTCGGAGTTAGTACATACAGATTGCTAAGCGAAATATTGGGTGGTGTTGTTAGACCCCCACTTTTTCAGATCTGATCTTGCATCTTCTATCGTACGAGTACAATCG
>NW_020645307.1:501-1000 GCF_003573695.1 Papaver somniferum
GTTAACGACTTAAAGACTTCATTGGGATTGTGAAGCCAGACCGATACTACTTTTATCGTAGTTGTGTGATCTGATCTTGCATCTTCTATCGTACGAGTACAATCGATTGATTGGCTTGAGATCGTGAGAGTTCTCCGATAGGAAAGATAAAGAAGTCACAAACATCTTCGTCTCACTGTTTGTGATTCCTAGACAATCCGCCCTTGTAGTCAGGAAGGATTGTACAGAGGTGATTGATTAATGTAGGCTGTTCTTCGGGAATATAAGTCCGTATTATCAATTGGTTCCTGTTACCTTGATTTTATATCTAAAGACGGAACAAAACCTATGGTTTATCTGTGGGAGACAAATTTATCCTTTCGATAGACTTTTCTGTGTGAGACAGATTTTTTATTATCAATTCTGTGATTTTGGGTTGCAGCAACTCTTTGTTGTGGGTGAGATCAGCAAAGGAATCAAGTACGCAGTGTCCTGCTGGGATCAGAGGCGTAGGAGTACA
>NW_020645308.1:0-581 GCF_003573695.1 Papaver somniferum
TGTATTTTTTATGTATTTTTGATGAATTGAGGAAATTTTTCCTAATTTGAGAGAAATACCATGAAATCAAGGAATTTGATGAATTCAAGGAAAACTAATAATAAAACAAAGGGGCGTGTGGGACCGGCTAGGGCATGGCCGGCCGGCCAAGGCCCGGTCCCACAAGTTTTCATAATTTCTTTATTTTATTATTATTTGATGATTTGTGCAAAATACCATGAAATCAAGGAGTTTTTTCATGAAATTAGAGAAATAATAATAAAATAATAAGGAACCATGGGGTGTGGGGCCGGTTGGCCAATGGTCACGCCCCACACTCCTTTCCTTAATTTTGTATTATTTTTTATGGATTCATGGAAGTACCATGAAACCAAGGAGTTTCCTCGAGACGAAGGAGATTTGATAAAATGAGAGAATTTTCATCAAATCATGGAAAATAATAAATATGCATTAAAAATATAAAACTGGCGTAGGATTGACCACGACATGGTCGATCGGTCGTGTGTCCGTGCTCCCAACACCCTGGTCATTATTTTTAATTATTTATTATTTTCTTCCCTATTTTGCATAGGTTCATCGTT
>NW_020645308.1:592-1000 GCF_003573695.1 Papaver somniferum
TGGTCAATATTTTTAATTATTTATTATTTTCTTCCCTATTTTGCATAGGTTCATCGTTTCGTTGTATTTTTGAAATACTCGTTCGTGTGGTGACTGTTAGTGTATCGTCGTTGAATACACCTTCACCATTTGAATCGGGGCTTACATAGATGTAGCTCAGACGCCCGGTTGTTGATTATTTATTACTAATTGTGGGATTCAGTGGAGAATAATTCACAAAACTGAGTAATAAGATGTTTATTATTAATTCATAGGATCAGCTGAGGATTCAACTGTGAATTCAGAATAATAAAGTGAGCATTACCATTCCATGGGATCGTAGATTCGACCATATAATCGGAGTAATTAAGATTTATCTATTACCATTTATGGGACCAGTTGTGGATTCGATCATGAAATCGGAGTAAT
>NW_020645309.1:0-555 GCF_003573695.1 Papaver somniferum
ATAAATGATGATGTAACCATCTTTGGATATAAACATATATAGTGTGTTCGCACATTAGTGTATAAGTCCATAAACCGGGAGCCAAGAGTAAGCATATATGTGTATACGAAATTGGTGAAGGAGACAGGTTAAGTATGCGTACCCGTACACATACTGACGGAAGTTCTCGAACCAAAAATTTCTGTCGAGTTTGGTTTTGGCAAAACTCTTAACTAGTCATCTTAAGTATGCGTACTCGTACGCATACTGGCAGAAGTTTTTGAACCGAAAATTTCTGATGAGTTTGGAAACTTAACAAACTCAAAAAATCGGTTGATTAAGTACGCATACCCGTACGCATACTTAAGCTGGTTACTTTGTTAAGTCGGTCAGTTCATGGACTTAAACATTTAAATCATAAGGAATGCAATCTTTGGAAACCGTGGCTATAATGTTCATGATTGATTCAAGTGAATCAAACCGATTTGATTTCAATTGTGTTTTCTAAATAATTGAACAACTCTTAACTAGTTTCATCTGAGTCATTTGAACTAGTTATGGTTAAGATGAATAAGG
>NW_020645309.1:566-1000 GCF_003573695.1 Papaver somniferum
TTAACTAGTTTCATTTGAGTCATTTGAACTAGTTATGGTTAAGATGAATAAGGTTGATATGAGAGTAATCATATGGCTAACCTCGGTTAACTATTTGTGAACCAACCTGGTGTACACGTTTAGGTACGGTTACATAAACCTAAATGAGGCTATATTTCATTTGTGTGTAACAAGCTAAGTTCGATCTAACGGTTGAAAGATATTAGCTTGGTTGAATCAGGTTTTTCATCTAACAGTGATTATTGAATGCTTTGTTACCAAGGTAACTTGGATTGCAAACCCTGATTTGAAAACTAATAAAGGAGAATTCTAGCAACTGGGAAAACTAATCCCCACACCACCTGTGTGTTACTAGTTGCATAACTAGAGTCGATTCTCCTTTAACCTTAGGTTTCTTCTTGAGACCCTGTAGGTTAACGACTTGAAGACTCCAT
>NW_020645310.1:0-453 GCF_003573695.1 Papaver somniferum
TGCCCCTTCAAGGAGGCGTACTTCTACCATACAAGGTTGGCTCCTCCCATCCGGTCTTAACAACAACCAGTTGTTTTCGCAGCCTCTTATCCCTTTTACCTATAGGGTTTATGGTTACGAGACTGCACCCTAAGTGGGGTTTTCTTCGGGCCGAGTGCAGTATAAGCCAAGACTTGTCAAGAATGGCAAGGTACGCTCCAGACGCCCCTGGCACTCTTGACTCAACCGTGTACCTCGGCGCCTTGGTCAGATTCTGCACTCCTTGGGAGAGTCCTTATTACCTTAGTCGCCCAACCTAAGTCATATGCTTAAGCTGAGAATCCAAGGTGCCTCTCCCGAATGGGATTTTTGACCCTAAATCTCCATGACTCAGGTTCCGGGTGCGGTGTAACCTTTTCCCTGAGTCATGCTACAGGTACCCCCTTCTATGACGTACTTTAGGTCTTACATTTG
>NW_020645310.1:481-1000 GCF_003573695.1 Papaver somniferum
CCATGCAACAGGTACCCCCTTATATGACGTACTTTAGGTCTTACATTTGCCTCTTGCGAAATTGTATTCGCGAACTAGGGTGTACGCCATAAAGGTTCGCCCCTTTCTCTTTTGTCATTGTTCTCTTATTGTCTTTTGTAGAATCCATTATCTCTGCGAGATTCTCGCACATCATCACATCGTATTTGCACTGCTCAATCTCTTTTTTATCATTCAGTAAAATGTACTTTTGAGAATTTTATTTGTTGCGAGAGTGTCGCAACAAATCAATTATTCATACACTTCTTATTTTTATTACCTTTGACATTCTTTGCTTCTTTGTTATTTTCTACTACTGCTTCCTTGGTAGTGGTATGTTCACCATTTCTTATGCTGAGCTATCATTATTTTCGCAACATTTCTTCTTCTTTTCGTTCGATTTCATCCACCATCAATCTCTCACTTATTTGTGTCTCTTTGATTTTACTCTTCCTTCGCAGGATTCTACTTCAGTTTCGTAACATTTCTTTCCTTCAACCC
>NW_020645311.1:0-522 GCF_003573695.1 Papaver somniferum
AGGAAGAAGAATTTTACATGAAAGAGAAACTCAAAGAAATCAACAGACGATTGAAGAAGAAATTGAAAGACATTATGCTGAACAAGCACGTTTAATTTGCGAACGTGAAAGATTGAGAGCGGAAATGGAAGAACAAGAGCTTCAGGAGACAATTCGCCAGAACAATCACGACAATCGAGAAAGAAGGCGTACACAGAACCGGAATAACGGTAATATCAATGAAGAGTACGATAGAATAAAGAGGATGGCTAAAAGGCAGCGAATGGAATTAATAAAAAATGAACAAAATCATGAAGGGGAAAATGAGAGACACAATCATTTGCGAATTCAAGATAAAGATGAAGAAGAAACTCGCAGAAGAAGACGAGATGAGGATAATGAAGAAGAAATGCAAAATTTCGCGAGAGAAGAAAGACATGAACGCAGAAGAAGAGAGGCGAAATTAAAAAGACCAATGAATCAAAATTCAGGTGTAAATAAACAAATCTTAGAAGAAATGAGAAGAATGCTAAATAATAGAGG
>NW_020645311.1:533-1000 GCF_003573695.1 Papaver somniferum
ATGGTTTTGTGGGTACACCTCTGGTAAACCCTCCCGAGATTAACTCGGTTTTGTTTTTTTAGTTTTGCTCGAGGACTAGCAAATAATAAGTTTGGGGGTATTTGATAGACGCATTTATGTGTCTATTTTGTCCTCAATGTTTCGTATTGTTAGCACTCGTTTTCGTCCTTATTATGGTGTTTTGTGTGTTTGTAGGTATTTTGGGGCAATAAACATTTTTGAAAATTCGGCTCGAAAAGTTGTTGAAGGCACCCCCGGAGGACAATTGCTAAACGGACACCTACTTTGGATAAGGGGAACCAAATTACTAAGGGGCACCTCGATCACTATTTGCACCCCAAGACATCCACCTGCTATTCGCACCCTACTCTGGATATGGGGGTTATCTTCTTCTTCACGGTTTGAGAAATATTTGGCGGGAAAATGTTGTTTGGAACTACGGTAACATGCAGACTTCTCAGGGCGGC
>NW_020645312.1:0-657 GCF_003573695.1 Papaver somniferum
TGACTAACAAACCACGAGACGTCAATCGTGTCACTTGGGGGGATATCACTTAGGGTTTTGGTCTGGCGGTCTACGGCACGTGTGTTCAAACACACGATGGAATGTGAGCAAGTCGTGCAATCAGTTGAAGGAATTCACGAGGTAGTGGGTGGAAAATCGACCAAGTCTCCACACGTTGAGCAACTGGTTTCAAACACGATCTCCACTTCCCCACTCCTTGATTCCATCAACTGTCACACTTCATGGGATCATGGTGTCTACAATTCCAACAATATAAATAAGTCTCTGAATCATGATTGAATCATCAGCATCAACAGTATCATCAATCTCACGTCTCATCGACAACACGAGATCATAAACTCATCAATTGAGCAACTACTCTCAATTGAACAATTTCAATCGTTAAGAGCTTATCATATTCAGAATTCACACACCCACAATCTTTGATTACCATTGATTCCACGCATTTCTCAGCTTCTCTCCTACAGATCAACCCATCCTCTCTTGTGACTGAATTTACTCTGGAACGGTCATTGTCTTGATTTAGGCCGGAGTACTACAGATTGATCTCTCGAATCTAAAGCACCCCCTTTGCAGCAGTGCATCTATGTGAGGTTTAACATTTCGCTCGGTTCGAGGAGTCTCCTCCGTACGGTC
>NW_020645312.1:743-1000 GCF_003573695.1 Papaver somniferum
CCACAAAAGTGATCAATTTAATTGAAAGTGCTCAACATAAGTAAACTCACGGAGCAACAGGCTACGACTAAGTTAATCATATGGAGGTGACTAACTTAACCGTTCAAGTACTCAACATAAGGAAAACCTTACGGAATACGTGACTACATTAACCAATAGAACATGATAGTGTAGCCGTTCATATACTCAACAAAAGATCTTGTGGAATATATTAAAACTCAACTAGATTAATTACAAGATAACCTATAATTAATCTA
>NW_020645313.1:0-669 GCF_003573695.1 Papaver somniferum
ATTTGTAAGGCTATATATAGGAGACATCTAGCTAGAGTAAAACTTAATCCCCATACGTCTGTGTGATACTAGTATGCTCGCTAGAGTCGATCTCCATTAACCCTTGATTTTCTTATCTAAAATCGGGTTAACGACTTAAAGACTTCATTGGGATAGTGAAGCCATACCGATACTACTTTTATCGTAGTTGTGTGATCTGATCTTGCATCTTCTATTGTACGAGTACAATCGATTGATTGGCTTGAGATCGTGAGAGTTCTCCGATAGGCAAGATAAAGAAGTCACAAACATCTTCATCTCAGTGTTTGTGATTCCTCGACAAACCGCATGTGTAGTCAGGAAGGATTTTAGAGAGGTGATTAATTAATCTAGGCTGTTCTTCGGGAATATAAGACCGAATTATCAATTGGTTCCTGTTATCTTGATTTTATATCTAAAGACAGAACAAAACCTAGGGTTTATCTGTGGGAGACAGATTTATCCTTTTGATAGACTTTTCTGTGTGAGACAGATTCATTTATTATCAAGTCTGTGATTTTGGGTTGCAGCAACTCTTAGTTGTGGGTGAGATCAGCTAAGGGAATCAAGTACGCAGTGTCCTGCTGGGATCAGAGGCGTAGGAGTACAACTGTACCTTGTATCAGTGGGAGATTGGTAGGGGTTCAACTA
>NW_020645313.1:680-1000 GCF_003573695.1 Papaver somniferum
GATCAGAGACGTAGGAGTACAACTGTACCTTGTATCAGTGGGAGATTGGTAGGGGTTCAACTATAGATCAGTCCGAAGTTAGTTTGTAGTAGGCTAGTGTCTGTAGCGGCTTAATACAGTGTGTATTCAATCTGGACTAGGTCCCGAGTTTTTTTGCTTTTGCGGTTTCCTCGTTAACAAAATTTCTGGTGTATGTGTTTTTTCTTTTCCGCATTATATTTTATATAATTAAAATAATACAGTTTGTGCGTTTGTGATCATCATTTGGAGATCCAACCTTTGGTTGTTGATAGATATTGATTGATCCTTGGACAGTGGTC
>NW_020645314.1:0-683 GCF_003573695.1 Papaver somniferum
TTCCTAGTGAATCCAATCCTAGCACTTTTCCTATATCTACTCCTGAAAGTCCATCTCCTCTAGTTGTTGATCCACCAAATACGGATGACCAAGACCACTCTACGACTCAACCTAACAGTGCAACTCAGGAACGAGATCCTGATTCTGAAGAAAATTCTTTGCCACCTCGCAATCGAAGACCACCAGGTAAGTATGCAGACTATCACTGTTCCTTGTCTTCTATTTTGTCATTTTATCAACCAAAAACATACAAAGAAGCTGCAGCCATTCCAGAATGGCAAGATTCAATGGATGATGAATTGGAAGCACATGCAGAGGCAGGCACATAGGAAATGGTGGACCTTCCTCCTGGAAAATCACTTGTTGGAAGCAGATGGGTCTATAAAGTTAAGACCAGGTCAGATGGTGAGTTCGAACGATGTAAATCATGAGTTGTTGCAAAATGTTATACACAAGAGTATGGTGTTGACTATGAAGAAACATTTTCACCAGTGGCCGGAATGGTTACAGTTCGTACATTACTTGCTGTTGCTGCAGCACGACAATGGGGGCTTCATCAAATGGACGTGAAAAACGCGTTTCTTCATGGTGAGTTACAAGAAGAGGTTTACATGCAACCTCCTCCTGGTTTGCCTCATGAACCTAATCAAGTATGTAAGCTTCGACGGGCATTATATGGACTC
>NW_020645314.1:694-1000 GCF_003573695.1 Papaver somniferum
CGGTTTACCTCATGAACCTAATCAAGTATGTAAGCTTCGACGGGCATTATATGGACTCAAACAAGCACCTCGTGCTTGGTTTGAGAAGTTTAGCAATGCAATTCTCCAGTATGGCTTTACACAAAGCTTCTGTGATTCAGCTATGTTTGTCAGATCGTCAGAAAAAGGAATTGTCATTCTTTTCTTGTATGTTGACGACATGGTTATTACTGGCAGTGATCTACAAGGTATTACTGAACTCAAATCATATCTTAGTGATTGTTTTAAGATGAAAGATCTTGGATCTTTAAGTTACTTTCTTGGCAT
>NW_020645315.1:0-334 GCF_003573695.1 Papaver somniferum
TTTTCGTGAATTACTGGCAGGGTTATGTCATCTGTGTTGATAAATTTGTAGTATCCTCCGGCTACAGACTTAGCGACCATGAATGGTCCTTCCCAATTGGAGTTCCTTGTAGAATGAAGACCGCGTTGAACTGCCTTGAGAACCAGGTCTCCTTCATGGAACTTGTTAGGCTTGGTAGATCGTGCCTTGAATATCTTCCGCTGATTTGGAATTTCCTGTTTGACGGAATTCTACGATTGTGGCACATATAGGCACTCGCGCAGAAGAGAGTATCCATCATAGTGTTGATCATGCTTAGCCAGGTCTTCAACAATAAACCTCTCGATGGAGTGAC
>NW_020645315.1:345-741 GCF_003573695.1 Papaver somniferum
TGTTTGACGGAATTCCACGATTGTGGCACATATGGACACTCGCGCGGAAGAGAGTATCCAGCATAGTGTTGATCATGCTTAGCCAGGTCTTCAACAATAAACCTCTCGATGGAGTGACCGATTTGAAGAAGTTCTGAACCCAACCATTGGGTGTAATATTGCTGCGGTGAAGTCACCCACTCGTAGCTTTTGATGACTGCTAAATTTTTCATGGGGAGAAGTCCCTGGACCATATTAGCAATCTGAATATCGGTAATACTGGAGCATGAGGAGGAATAAGACTTGCCTGAGCTCGAAACCTTCTGAAAAAGGTGTGCGGATTATCTCCAAGTTCCTGCGTAAGTCCCATCAGAGTTTTTACTTCTTCCAGATGCTCAAACGGTGGTGCGTCCTCTG
>NW_020645315.1:861-1000 GCF_003573695.1 Papaver somniferum
GGTAATATTGGAGCATGAGGAGGAATAAGACTTGCCTGAGCTCGAAACCTTCTGAAAAAGGTGTGCGGATTATCTCCAAGTTCCTGCGTAAGTCCCATCAGAGTTTTTACTTCTTCCAGATGCTCAAACGGTGGTGCGT
>NW_020645316.1:0-402 GCF_003573695.1 Papaver somniferum
ACGGGCTCACAAAGGAAGAAATTGTTCTTAAAGAAGAAATGGGCTCAAGATTGTTTAAGCCCAAACACATTTCCTAAACCCAAACCCATTTTCTAAGCCTAAAATCAATACCCAAACCCGTGTCGCCTCTTAACTGTCAGATTGGATCCATTCCATCATCCAACGGTCGTTTCATCACAGTGCATCAAACTCTGAAGCTCCTGTCTAACACTACAGCACCTAACTCCATCTGGAGCCATCAGTTTTGTTGTGTCTCACAATCCTACGGTCGCTGCAAGCATTGCCATCTCAGCCGATAGATTCGATCCAGATGTGTCGATCCAACGCTTTAACTCACTGGACATCGAATTCTGATACATCCGCTCAACACCCTAATACCTAACCCTATTCCTACCCAACCAA
>NW_020645316.1:413-741 GCF_003573695.1 Papaver somniferum
CCATTTCAGCCGATAGATTCGATCCAGATGTGTCGATCCAACGCTTTAACTCACTGGACATCGAATTCTGATACATCCGCTCAACACCCTAATACCTAACCCTATTCCTACCCAACCAAACACCCCCCTCACTCTTTTTCATCGACTCCATCTTCTCTTTCTCCCCTCACCTCCTCTGCAACCTCCATGTCCGCCACCATCTCCTCCACCTGCTATCCCATCTGCTCCGCCATCACCACCATAATTACCACAGCGTCGAACAATGATAACCCATCATTGTTCCCCTCTCCCTAGTCCGTCTACTTTACTTATTCCACACATTTTCAAC
>NW_020645317.1:0-510 GCF_003573695.1 Papaver somniferum
TCATCTTTAACAGAAAAAGTTTGAAAAATGTATTGTAATTACAATTAATATGTTCTAAGGCAATACGTCTAGTAAAAATTATATTTCTATGTACGTTGATTCAAGAAAATATGAAGGGAGTCAAATTTCACAATAGAAGAAGGATGAAAGATCATGCAGAACTAATCCAAATCCTAACAAATTTCATCTATTTTGAATCAAATAGAAACACAAAGCCAACACAAAAAGAAAGAGTTCATAAAAATGTTGAATTTTATATACGTTAACTCAAAAAAGTCTACACATTTCGTTATAAGTCGAAAATTGATTTCTGAGACTAAATTGTAAACTAGATAAAGTCATCTTTAACAGAAAAATTTTGAAAAATATATTGTAATTACAATTAATATGTTTTAAGGCAATACGTCTAGTAAAAATTGCATTTCTATGTACGTTGATTCAACAAAATATGAAGGAAGTTAAATTTCACAATAGAAGAAGTATGAAAGACCTTGCAGAACTAATCCAAAT
>NW_020645318.1:0-354 GCF_003573695.1 Papaver somniferum
TGGAGATGAAAGATCAATCTGACGGTGAGATGAAGTGGATCCTGTAGCGACCGTTGGATTATACAATACAACAAAATTAACGACACCAGATGGAGTTAGGTGTTGTAGTGTTTTGCAGGGACTTCAGATTTTGATGCACGATGAAGAAGCGACCATTGGATGATGAGATGGATCCAATCTAACGGCTGAGAATGGAGGCGGGTATGGATATAGAAAATGGATTTGGGTAAGGTTTTTGGGCCTTGGGTATGCCAAGCCCATATCTTCTTTAAGAACAATTCTTCCTTCTTGAGCCCATTTCCAGCTTTTTGGACGTGCGCTCCATTCTTTGCGGCTTCCTTGCGTAATTCCTCC
>NW_020645318.1:554-678 GCF_003573695.1 Papaver somniferum
TAGCTAGGGTCTGGAGTATTGGTTTTTGTGGGTACACCTCTGATAAACCCACCCGAGATTAACTCGGTCACTTTTCAAGAATAAAATTTGCTCGAGGACTAGCAAATAATAAGTTTGGGGGCAT
>NW_020645318.1:689-1000 GCF_003573695.1 Papaver somniferum
TGATAAACCCACCCGAGATTAACTCGGTCACTTTTCAAGAATAAAATTTGCTCGAGGACTAGCAAATAATAAGTTTGGGGGCATTTGATAGACACATTTATGTGTCTATTTTGATCTCTTTTATGTATTTTATTAGTACCCATTTGTTCTCATTATGGTGTTTTTATGTGTGTTTAGGTTTTTTGGAAAAATAAAGTTTTGTGGAGAAATTGGCTAAAAGTGCGGCGTTCGGAGCTCCGTTGATAGCGTACCGGAAGTACCCCGGAGGTGTACCGGAAGTACCCTGGAAATGTCCCGGAGGAACTCCGAAA
>NW_020645319.1:0-319 GCF_003573695.1 Papaver somniferum
GAAAGAGATAACCTTTGACATCGTATGGGACAATAATAGTTCACGGACGCAAACACACATATCCCATAACATATTGCAATATATAAAACCATAAAGATTAACACTGCAAACATCATCTTCCAAATCACTTTAGAATTTAAATAAATAAATCTAAAACCATTGCAAGATGAAAACGTTGGACATAGCTATGTGTACTCACAATAATGGCTATTCCAAACCCTAGTTATCCTTCTTAAACAAAAATAAGAATAAAAATTCTCTTAAGAAGTTTCCTAGAAAAATAAAAACAAAAACAAAAACAATGTCTTCCAGAAAACTG
>NW_020645319.1:330-644 GCF_003573695.1 Papaver somniferum
ATGATTCCATAGATGTTCAATTCAGCATCATAGTTGTTGAAGATCCGTAGCCATAACAATGAGAAAACAAAAGCTCTCGATCATTGTTATATAGTGTCATAGTATTATTACACAGTATCAAATTTCTTATATCACAACTTCGACAACAATATTATGGTGATATGTATCACTCCCCCTTAGTCAATACTTTCATCTCAACATGAAAACCACTCCCCCTTACATAATGATCCGTAAAACACGTAAACCATATGTATTTGTAGTGTGAACTACATATTAATTCTCCCCCTTTTTGTCAATAAAATTGGCAAAGGTAC
>NW_020645319.1:844-1000 GCF_003573695.1 Papaver somniferum
ATGAAGAGACGCTGAGACGCGGGATTCCACCAATTCTCACATTCATGCGATTCAACTATTAATTCCAGACAATTAAAGCTCATAAAATAACAAACATCGACTCTAAATATTTGCCAAGGTAGATTTTATAAAGAATTATATGTAAATGACAAGCAT
>NW_020645320.1:0-293 GCF_003573695.1 Papaver somniferum
CACCCTAGCAAAGGTAACAACTTGAATCGTGTGCCCCACCAAATCACTTAAAAAATAAAAACAGAAGGATTATGATTCAACGAGATATGGCAAAACTACCATGTTTTTTTTTCTAACACCTGAGCTCTGTGCTTTTATGAATAGACTCTTTAGATGTTTCCATCTAATCAGATTGGTTCCTCAACTCCAACAACCAAGATGTTCCCATCCACTTAGATTGGTTAGTGCCGACCTTAATAAGCATAAATTTCTAGGCTCTGGAGTTTATTTATTGCAGCAAAAAGTTTCTTCCC
>NW_020645320.1:304-608 GCF_003573695.1 Papaver somniferum
ACTTGAAGCAAAAGAGTTAAGGAAAGATATTACCGTGTTGCATGAGCATGGGTTACCTCCCAAGAAGTTCTAAGTTTAAAGTCTTCAACCAGAAATTGGAAGAATTAGTCACCTCGTAGAATCATATAGCAGTAGACGGAATAATTGTGGGTCATCTGGATCAAAAAGTATTACCCACAAGATGAGGAAAGTGCAACAGACCAAGAAGATACCGAACATACCCTCGCTTAAGACAACTACATCTAGTTATGGTTCAGGTTCAGGCTCTATAAAAGGGTCTAAATAAAAAGCTTTCATCGGTTGG
>NW_020645320.1:808-1000 GCF_003573695.1 Papaver somniferum
AGCAAAAAGTTTCTTCCCCACCCCCAAACTTAAATCTAAAATTGTCCTCAATGTTCTAAAATTAAAAACATGAACAAGGAGAAACTGTTACCACTTGAAGCAAAAGAGTTAAGGAAAGATAATACCGTGTTGCATGAGCATGGGTTACCTCCCAAGAAGTTCTAAGTTTAAAGTCTTCAACCAGAAATTGGA
>NW_020645321.1:0-406 GCF_003573695.1 Papaver somniferum
TAGGCAAATGTAAGACCTAATGTACGTCATATAAGGGGGTTCCTGTTGCATGGCTCAGGGAAAGGCTACACCGCCACCGGAACCTGAGTCATGGAGATTTGGGGTCAATAAATCCCATCCGGGAGAGGCACCTTGGATTCTCAGCTTAAGCATATGACTTAGGTTGGGAGACTAAGGTAATAAGGAATTTCCCAAGGAGTGCAGAATATGACCAAGGCGCCGAGGTACACGGTTGAGTCAAGAGTGCCAGGGGCGTCTGGAGCGTATCTTGCCATTCTTGACAAGTATTGGCTTATACTGCACTCGTCCCGAAGAAAACCCCACTTAGGGTGCAGTCTCGTAACCATAATCCCTATAGGTAAAAGGGATAAGAGGCTGCGAAAACAACTGGTTGTTGTTAAGACTG
>NW_020645321.1:417-1000 GCF_003573695.1 Papaver somniferum
TCGTAACCATAATCCCTATAGGTAAAAGGGATAAGAGGCTGCGAAAACAACTGGTTGTTGTTAAGACCGGATGGGAGGAGCCAACCTTGTATGTTAGAGGTACGCCTCCTTGAAGGGGCAACCAGGGGGAGATAAGGGAGGCACCCTCTATTAGGGAGTTGATAAGTGTCTTAAGACGCAAATGTCATGAGGCTTTTTACTCGCAAGAGTATTAAGGCTTGTCATATTTGTGCGACAATCCTGAAGAGGAAATAATACTAAAGAAAAAGATAAGACGAGATCAATGGGTTTTCGCATGAAAGTGCGAAGACGTCCTGCGATTTCGTCGCAAGACGGAAATGTCATGGGGGTTTATTTTCGCAAGAATATTTAGGCCTGTCATATTGTCACAACAAACCTGAAGAGGCAATAATACAAAAGAAAAAGTTAAGACAAGATCAATGGGTTTTTGCATGAAAATGCAAGGACGTCCTGCGATTTTGTCTCAATAACAAGAGGTGGCATAATAAGACCTTTAACTAGGAAGGCAAAATAAGACCATACAGGAATGAGATTTTGAAAAGAATCAAAATTCACTTCGCAT
>NW_020645322.1:0-448 GCF_003573695.1 Papaver somniferum
ATCGGAGATTACAGGAAGCCTGTCTCTGCTGCTGCTGCTGCTGAAGAACAAGCGTTGCAACGAAGAACAACGTCTCAAATTCGCAACAGTGCTACAATATTCTCTCTGTAACAGTTGAACAACCACATTTATCTTCAGTTAGCCACACCTCCTGTAACAGTGAACTCTGTAACGCCAGTACGTCGTTGCGTATTCACTGAATCATATCATCTCTTCAATAAAAACAACTTTTGAGCCATGATTTATTCTTTTGAGCCTGTTTTTGATATGAGAAGCTAAACCCAAACACTTAGATGACGGAGGAAGCCCTATTTCACGCATGTGGTAATTCTAATAATTCTTTTATGACTATTTGCATTGATTTTTAATCGATTTATGATTTTTATTGAATGGGTGTGATTTCGTTTGATGGTGTATGCTTGGTCTATGTATTTTTGATACATCATGC
>NW_020645322.1:459-1000 GCF_003573695.1 Papaver somniferum
ATTTATGATTTTTATTGAATGGGTGTGATTTCGTTTGATGGTGTATGCTTGGTCTATGTATTTTTGATACATCATGCTTTTTGATTTACAGTCATTGCTTTTCAAAAATCTATTTTTGGCAAAGAACAAGACTCTATATTTTTATTATTTAAACTATAATTGATTAGAATTATTTTTTGAGTCGCATGAATGGAATTTGGTGGAATCCTGAGTCTCAGTCTCTCTGGACATTGTGAAAAACCTTTTGTATATATATTTTCTATTTTTATTTTAAGTCTAGAACCCAATCTTATCGAGTCCGAGTTTGAACGAACTTTACTACCACTTTCAAAACTACATCACCGACTACATGGGATGATGGATCGACCATGTAGCGCCCAGATGCTCGAGTGAGCTAATACCAAAGTCTCTTGAAGACCAGTTGGTGAAAAAGATGATTAAATGCCGGTTTAATCATTAAAAAAATAATGCTCGTCTGAGCCTTAGGTGTATAAAACCTAATTAATAATGAAGAGATGAAGGGCCAACCAAGGGGTCGTGA
>NW_020645323.1:0-181 GCF_003573695.1 Papaver somniferum
TTCGGTATCTTCTTGGTCTGTTGCAGTTTCCTCTTCTTGTGGTTAGCACTTTTTGATCCAAATGACCCACAATTATTCCGGCAACTTCTATATGATTCTATGAGGTGACTAATTCCTTCTGATGTCTGGCTGAAGACTTTAAACTTAGCACTTCTTGGGAGGTAACCAATCTCATGCAACA
>NW_020645323.1:192-411 GCF_003573695.1 Papaver somniferum
GCACTTCTTGGGAGGTAACCCAATCTCATGCGACACGGTAATATCTTTCCTTAACTCTTTTGCTTCAAATGGTAACAGTTTCTCCTTGTTCATATGCTTTTAATTTTATCTTTAGAACATTGAGGACAATGTTAGATTTAAGTTTGGGGGTATGGGAGAAACTTTTTAGTTGCACTTTTGAAACTTCTAGCGTCACATGGTACCCGGTTAGCTAAGTTT
>NW_020645323.1:611-1000 GCF_003573695.1 Papaver somniferum
CACTGGTTTAACTCATCACACGTAATTAGTCCAGCTGTGTAGCAGATGTCCCTCTCATCTTTATCTCTCTCCTAATCTTATCCAGCTGTAAAGCAGCGGACGCATCTTACAATGTTTATCTAGCTGTGTAGCGGATATCTCTTTATCTAGCAGTGTTGCGGATGTGTCTCCCCTTTTCTTCAGTCAGCTTTAGAGCTGACACCTTTAATTTTTCTGACATTCTAGTTACTTGGAGATAGGTTGAGAATATGTATGTCCTCATAGCTCTTTGGATACTTGTGACCAATTAGAAGTAATGGTTTTGTGGGTACACCTCTGATAAACCCTCCCAAGATTAACTCGGTTTTATTTTTTATTAGTTTTGCTCGACAAATAATAAGTTTGAGGGT
>NW_020645324.1:0-620 GCF_003573695.1 Papaver somniferum
TTGTTATGTTCAAGGCTTCTAATTGGTTTTGAACTTCAAGTTTATACATCTTAAGGCTTCTAAGGCATCATCCTTATCCCTAAGAAAGTATACAAGATAGTACCTCGTACAATCATCCACGAAAGTTATAAACCATCTTTTACCATAGTGGTTTTGGGTTGAACTCATGTCAACTAGGCCAAACTGAATTAATTCTAAGGGCTTAGAATTACTCTGAACATTTGTGCTAAAAGATTTTATAGCATATTCATTTCACTTTTGTGTTCAAGATCCAAACTAAATTTGGGTACGTAGCCTATGCTAGGCAGTTTATGCATTGACTTATAATTTTACGGTTCCAAATCTACCATGCAAAACATTCAAAGACACACAAAAGAAAGCACAAGAATCAACTATGTTTACTTCATCAGATTTTCCTTTAAACTTATATAGACCCTAAGTCCTATAACTGTTGCCTAAAAATCAATGACCTTAGTTATAAAAAGTTTTCCACATTTAATTAAGATCTTCAATCTTTCACCATCTTCAAGAGAACAAGATACAAGATTTTTTCATATGCTCGGAATATGAAAACTTCATTCAGTGTGAGAATACTAAAGATATGAGATTATGCTCGACCT
>NW_020645324.1:631-1000 GCF_003573695.1 Papaver somniferum
TTTCATATGCTCGGAACATGAAAACTTCATTCAGTGTGAGAATATTACAGATATGAGCTTATGCTCGACCTTTCCCTTTTATGCAACCTCTGTCGTAGATGAGTTACTCATATAGAGTTTCTCGACATCCCTTATCCTCTCATAAGAGGTGAACAGGTCTCTGTTTCAACAAACATACTTAGTGGCTCCAGAGTCCACCCACCAGTCTCTCACATTGGTTATTAAAATAACTTCCGACATCATGTCAATGAACTCGTTATAATTTGTTTCAACTAAATTAGCATTAACTTTCTACTTATTAAGGTTTTATGTTGTCTACACTTTACTGTCGTATGGCCAGGAATTTTACAAACATAACAATCACCCTTA
>NW_020645325.1:0-567 GCF_003573695.1 Papaver somniferum
ATTTGCTCACGAAAAGATAGTTTTGGTGGCAAATAGACTTATGTCACTAATAAAGATAATTCGGTGACAATTTCGTAAGGACGTCACAAATCACTTTCAACGACTCACTATAGGTGACGAAACTTTTTGTGCCACTGAATTCTTTTTGCAACAAAGAAATTGGTTTTAGTGACACAATATTTTACCACTAAAAGTGACTTTTCATGTAGTGTATGTTTCCAACATATTCTGAAAAGATACTTACCATACACCTTTGAAAGGTAGATGGAGCATTGAACAAGCCAAAAGGCATCCTTCTATAAGCAAAAGTACCGAAAGGACAAGTGAAAGTGGTTTTCTCTTGATCCTCCGGTGCTATCACAATCTGATTGTAACCTGAATAGCCATCAAGGAAGCAATAGTAAGAGTGTCCAGCTAAACGTTCAAGCATTTGATCAATAAAATGCAATGGAAAATGATCCTTCCTAGTGGTGGCATTTAATTTCCTGTAATCTATACAAACCCTCCAACCGGTTTGCACACGAGTTGGGACAAGTTCATTCTTATCATTCTCCACCACCGTCACAC
>NW_020645325.1:578-1000 GCF_003573695.1 Papaver somniferum
CTGTAATCAATACAAACCCTCCAACCGGTTTGCACACGAGTTGGGACAAGTTCATTCTTATCATTCTCCACCACCGTCACACCTGATTTCTTTGGTACTACTTGTACCGGGCTCACCCACTTGCTATCGGATATGGGGTAGATAACACTGATGTGTTTCGTAACCACAACAAATTAATAGAGATATTTCCACTAATTAAATAATAATATAGCGGTAGTAAGGATCGTTCCCACAAAGAGATATGTAATTGATATGTTATTTGATTCAGCATAATAATAAAATACAAAGGGGGATTGGTTTAAGGTAAAATATAAAGAATAACAAATAAAAGAAAGAGATGATTAAGGAATCCTTCGCAGTTACCAAGCGATAACTGGATTAGGATACTTATCTATCTTCGTTAGAACCATTCATCACCAACC
>NW_020645326.1:0-517 GCF_003573695.1 Papaver somniferum
TTGATAATAATCAAGGTGAACAGGAACCAATTGATAATCCGGTCTTATATTCCCGAAGAACAGCCTAAATTAATCAGTCACCTCTAAACAATCTTAATCGTATGGTAGCGAAACAAGATGTTTTGGAATCACAAACAATGAAACAAAGATGTTTTTGATTACTTTTTATATCTTGTCTATCGGAGATATCAAATCTCAAGCCAATCAATCTGATTGTACTCGTACGATAGAAGATGCAAGATCAGATCACACAACTACGATAAAAGTAGTATCAGTCTGGCTTCACAATCCCAATGAAGTCTTTAAGTCGTTAACCTGGTTTTAGAAGAAGAAAACCAAAGGTTAAAGGAGACCCAACTCTAGTATGCAAACTAGTATCACACGTAAGGTGTGGGGATTAGTTTTGCACAATACTAGATGTCTCCTTTATATAGTCTTTCAAATCAGGGTTTTGCCTTGGTAACAAAGCAATCAATATTCACCGTTAGATGAAAACCTGATTTAGATTCAAGCTAAT
>NW_020645326.1:528-1000 GCF_003573695.1 Papaver somniferum
GTAACAAAGCAATCAATATTCACCGTTAGATAAAAATCTGATTTAGATTCAACCTAATATTTCTCAAACGTTAGATCGAAAACTTAGCTTGTTATACACAAATGAACTGCACGCTTCTATGTTTGTTAACCGTACCCAAACGTGTATATTGTTGGTTCAACGATAGTTAACCAAAAGGTTAGCCATATGAGCATTCCATATCAACCATGTTCTTCTTCACCATAACTAGTTCAAATGATTCAAATGAATTAGTTAGAGAGTTGTTCAATTGCAAGGAAATCTTATGTAACTACACAAGACACAATTGAAGCAAAGATGATTCGATTCACTTTAATCGGTTCATGAACTTTTATAGCCACGGTTTTCAAACTACATTCCTTAGTCTTTTTAAAGTTTAAGTTCAGAAATCATCTTCAGATATATAACCTTCTTAAGTTCGCTCACTAGGTTCGCGGACTTAAGCAACCGGCAG
>NW_020645327.1:0-578 GCF_003573695.1 Papaver somniferum
TGAACAATGATCCAGACAGTACTGCAGCATTCTTAAATGTGCAAACCACATCTACTTCTTTCACCGAGGATACCTAAAGTCAAATATTAAGATTTATATAAGATATCAATGGGGAATACCCAAAGAACTCCTCTAAATGTCAGAGTTCAGTGTCTTACCTCAAGCCAAACTGATGTAGTTTCACTTCCTGTGAACAGGTATTGACCTAGAAAGATGGTGTCTCCTTTCTTTACTGCCTGCACAGAATCATATAGCTTAGGATAACATAGTCACACAGGTATCGCAAAGACAACAATTGGAAGGTTCAAGGGAACATCTACACTGTCATCCTTCTTCCTAATCATTGTTTTCCAATTTTACGATATACATCAACAGAACGCAAACATATTCGAATTATGTGACAACAATTCCCAAGCCCAAACTGAAATTACACTATGATTTAACCAAAATTTCAGCACACCTTTGCTAATCCATCATAATTGATTGGCAATACATATGAAGTTGTTTCTTTATCTTGATCCGGAGTCAAAACAACCGATGATTCAGCCTTCAGTGCAATCGATTTTTCACTTTTATTA
>NW_020645327.1:589-1000 GCF_003573695.1 Papaver somniferum
AAGTTGCTTCTTTATCTTGATCCGGAGTCAAAACAACCGATGATTCAGCCTTCAGTGCAATCGATTTTTCACTTTTATTAAGAACTTGCAATTCAGGGCCTATTGTATCTAGCATAACCTGAAACAAGTGAACCACCAGATATGCACATTTATTATCAATTGGCACTCTATAATCCATAATAGCAATTCCAAAAAACGATTCAAAAACTGCAACAACAACGAAGATCATGATAATTCCTAAAACAATCCAATTCAAATCAACAAAACTTACAGCACAGAGCTTCTTAGTACTCTTAACAAGTATGATTAGTATGATTTTGAGAAATAAAGAAAGAAAATAACTAGAAAATCAAATTGAGAGTTCCAATAAGCTAAAACCATCAAAATCTAACCAAAAAATCGAATAATTAC
>NW_020645328.1:0-899 GCF_003573695.1 Papaver somniferum
ATACGTCTAGTAAAAATTGCATTTCTATGTACGTTGATTCAAGAAAATATGAAGGAAGTCAAATTTCACAATAGAAGAAGGATGAAAGACCATGCAGAACTAATCCAAATCCTAACAAATTTCATCTATCTTGAATCAAATAGAAAGACAAAGCCAACACAAAAAGAAAGAGTTCATAAAAATGTTGAATTTTATATACGTTAACTCAAAAAAGTCTACACATTTCGTTATAAGTCGGAAATTGATTTCTGAGACTAAATTGTAAACTAGATAAACTCATCTTTAACAGAAAAAGTTTGAAAAATGTATTGTAATTACAATTAATATGTTCTAAGGCAATACGTCTAGTAAAAATTACATTTCTATGTACGTTGATTCAAGAAAATATGAAGGAAGTAAAAATACACAATAGAAGAAGGATGAAAGACCATGCAGAACTAATCCAAATCCTAACAAATTTCATCTATCTTGAATCAAATAGAAAGACAAAGCCAACACAAAAAGAAAGAGTTCATAAAAATGTTGAATTTTATATACGTTAACTCAAAAAAGTCTACACATTTCGTTATAAGTCGGAAATTGATTTCTGAGACTAAATTCTAAACTAGATAAACTCATGTTTAACAGAACAAGTTTGAAAAATGTATTGTAATTACAATTAATATGTTCTAAGGCAATATGTCTAGTAAAAATTGCATTTCTATGTACGTTGATTCAAGAAAATATGAAGGAAGTCAAATTTCATAATATAAGAACGATGAAAGACCATGCAGAACTAATCTAAATCCTAACAAATTTCATCTATCTTGAATCAAATATAAAGATAAACCCAATAGAAAAAGAAAGAGTTCATTAAAATGTTGAATTTTATATACGTTAACTCAAAAAAGTCTACACAT
>NW_020645329.1:0-365 GCF_003573695.1 Papaver somniferum
TCGTGGCATCCTTATTAGGTACTTTTTAAACTCCAGGTCATACTATTTTAATGCCATTATGACAAAGCGAATGCTAATTGCAAATTTGTTTGTGGGTTTGTGTTGTAGTGCCATTCATGAAATGATGACTGAAAGAATATGTGTTGTTTTTATGCCTCATGGTCTTGGGCATTTGTTAGGCATCGACACACATGATCCTGGTGGTTAAGTTTAAGCATGATAATGCTGTTTGCTCGTTCATAAATCTGAACTCAACCCAAACCTTAGTTTAATTGCCTTCATATGTCACCAAAAAGATGATCCTTAATTTTAAAAGATTCTCTTATGAACTGTAGGGTAGCTTTACCTTTGAAAGGTCCAATGAA
>NW_020645329.1:376-1000 GCF_003573695.1 Papaver somniferum
CAAAAAGATGATCCTTAATTTTAAAAGATTCTCTTATGAACTGTAGGGTAGCTTTACCTTTGAAAGGTCTAATGAACAAAAATCCTGTGCTGTTTTGGATGAGCAACTTCTGCTCTTGGTAGTATGTTTGAGCTCTTAGTACAATAGGCGTCAGAGCGGGCGAGGGAAAAGTAAAACTGTACTGTAAGAATAATAAACAGAATTTCATGTATGATTTTTCTGAGAATGTCTTCAGCTCAGTGTAAGTTTTTATTATTGCTTGAATAGATGTTGAACAAAAACCTATTGCCTAACATCTTGAGAGAAAATCAGTTGACTGGTCCTAGTTATGTGGATCAGAAGAAGAGAAATTGAACAATCCACTTATTGCTCATGATTATAAGTTTGTTGAAGTTGACGGATGGCCAAAGGTTATGCAACTACTCTCTTTTATCATCAAGAAATCAAGATTATGCAGCTGCTCTCTTTTATTTTGTAGAGCATATGTGTTATAATGAATGATGGGCTAGCCACTATACTTGTACACTGGTTGGACATCTAAAGATAGTGTCATTCTTGCTGAAATCGACTTTAAATCATTGACATGTTATAATGTGTGGCCTTTTTTGCCCCCATCTATTAAAG
>NW_020645330.1:0-546 GCF_003573695.1 Papaver somniferum
AGAAATGCCGCAGTTGTTTCTCTCTTCATATTCTGCATTTATCACACGTATTCTTTCTTCCATCTGATTCTTGACACGTCTTTTGTAACTGTTGCCTTTTAACCGCTTATATCTTTCCGTATTAATCGTGTTTATCTTCTCGAGGATAAATTCCCTCTATATATATTTTTTCTCACTCTCTTTTTCTTTCTTTTTATTTTCTCTGCAACTTCATCGTTCTTCTGCAAATTCCGTTATTGCAACTTTTCTTCTTTATTCTTAAATCTTTTTAAGTTCTTCTTCATCTTCATACTATTTCTTCTGCAAATCTTCATCGTTCGTAATTTTCTTCGAAATAATCTTCCTGCTACTGTTTTCCATGGATTCATCAAGGTTAGTTTTCTTTTTTCTTCTTTATGGGTTTTGCTGAAATTGATCTTGTTTGTTGCCTTATTTGATGTTGTTTATGTGATTCCCATACTCTTGTTATTTCAGCAAAAGAGCCTCTAATACTAAATTTACAGTTAAGAACCCTAATATTTCCAAATCGCAGCATAAGGTTGTTGC
>NW_020645330.1:557-1000 GCF_003573695.1 Papaver somniferum
ACTAAATTTACAGTTCAGAACCCTAATATTCCCAAATCGCAGCATAAGGTTGTTGCGCATAAAAGAAAGTCTGCGAATGAGAAGGTAGTAAGAAACACTATCCTTTTCTAATAACAATATTGTTGCCTCTGTTTCTTATCTGGATTGTAATTCGCAGGGTGATAAGTATGTCAATAAACCTCTCAAGAAATCTCGCCACCTTAAAACTGTTCCAACTTCCGTTCCATTCCACTTACTCATCTCTTCTAAATCTCATGCGACATCTTCGCAAGATAAACCTTTATCTCCCATTCGCGAAAAAGCTGCCTAAGACTTCATTTCTTCATCTAACCTTTCAATGATTGAAACCCCCCTTTTTTATCCTTCTATGAATGAAACTTCTTCTCTTCCTATTGAGAATGTTTCTCAACCTTCTATCACTGTCAGTTCTCCACCTGAGTCTC
>NW_020645331.1:0-355 GCF_003573695.1 Papaver somniferum
GTAGACTTTCCACATTTTATCTTGAATGCATTAAGTAGCATTTCTATATTCTTTCCTTCGAATTGTTTCCCATTATCAGATACCAACTGCGCAGGAATTCCAAATCTGCAAATGATATTTTCGAATATGAATGTAAAGATATCTTTGTCGCGAATATGCTGTACTGCTTTCACTTCTGTCCATTTTGTAAAATAATCTATTGCGACTATTAAATATCTTCTTTGTCCAGAACCTGGTAAAAATGGTCCCACAATATCTAAGCCCCACTTTCCAAAAGGCCACACACTGGTTGAAGATGATAACGGTGCTCCAGGTGCATGTATTTTCTTTCCATGCCGCTGACAATCTTCGCAAC
>NW_020645331.1:475-1494 GCF_003573695.1 Papaver somniferum
CCAGTAATAGCCTTGCATTTTTGCTCTATGTGCCAAAGATCTTCCCTCGCTATGATTGCCAGCATCCCCACTATGTAACATTTTTAGCACTTTTTCTCCTTCCTCTCATGTCAAACATCTGAGTGAAGGTCCGTTAAAGGATTTTCGGTATAGCAGCCCATCTCTTAATTCATAATTCGTTGCGCGGCTTTTTAACTTGTGTGTTTCTAATCTATTTCTTGGTGTTTCTCCTTTCGCCAAATATGCATGAAGTTCCATTCTCCAGTCTGCGATATTGTTCGTTTGTTCTTCTTCTTCATTGTATATTATCATCACATCCACTTATTCTTCTTCTTTATTGATTGATGGTGATAGAAGTGTTTGTATTTTTATGCACCTCGCAGTTGGATCTGTCATCATGCTTGAGATGAAAGCAAAAGCGTCTGCGAGTCTGTTATCCTTTCTTGAAATGTGCCTCCATTTTATTTTTGGGATTTTCGCTGACAATTCTTCAACCAGCTTCTTGTATTTCTTCAAGGATGGTTCATTTGTAGTATACTCTCCCTTTATTTGGCGAATAACTAGCTGCGAATCACTAGTGATCCTGGCATTTTCTAGTTTCATTTCTATTGCGAATTTTAAGGCATGTATCACAGCTTCATATTCCGTTTCATTATTAGTGGATGCAAATTCCAATCTGAATGAAAAAGCCATCTTTATTCCTTCTGGCGAAATTAAAACAATTCCAACTCCATTTCCTTCTCCATTTGATGATCCATCTACCAATATCTCTCATATATTTGGTTCTGTTAATAAATCTTTTGGATCTCCGTGTTCTTCTTCTATATCCATCATTTCTTCTACCGCTTCATCTTCTTCTAAAGGAAATTCTGCCAAGAAATATGCAACAACTTGTGATTTTGGTGAAGACAAAATTTCATATTTAATATCAAAGTGGCCTACTTGTGCATTCCATCTCTCCACTCTTCCTGATCTTTTAGAATTCTTCATCACTGATTCAATTGGTACTTTTGTTAATA
>NW_020645331.1:1505-2000 GCF_003573695.1 Papaver somniferum
TTGGTGAAGACAAAATTTCATATTTAATGTCAAAATGTCCCACTTGTGCATTCCACCTCTCCACTCTTCCTGATCTTTTAGAATTCTTCATCACTGATTCAATTGGTACTTTTGTTAATACCTTTATCTTGTGCGCTTGAAAATATATGTGGAGCTTAAATGATGCATAAACTAATGCTAAGATTAGTTTCTCAATCTTTGAATAATTCTTCTCGGCAGCATTAAAAGTTTTGTTAATGTAATAGATGGGCTTTTCCACTCCTGCGTCTATTCGCAACAACACAACACTTAATGCATGTGACGTCGTCGCAAGATAGATCAATAATTCTTCTCCTGATTCTGCTTTTTGTAAAATAGTTGTATTCATAAGATGTTCTTTGATCCCTTGAAAAGCTTTTTCACATTCATCAGTCCATTTAAATTTCGCACCCTTCTTGAGTATATCGAAAAAATATTTGCATTTGTCTGATGATCGCGAAATGAATCTCCCCGGCG
>NW_020645332.1:0-152 GCF_003573695.1 Papaver somniferum
CCTGCTGTTCTGAACCAGTTTTTCCTCCGCTAGGACGCCACCAAGGAAAAGAACAAAGCCCAACTGGGTTTTTGCAACAATATCAGAGCAGCTGGGCTGTGCTTAAAAGGTAACCCATTTAAGAGAACCCGAATTGTGGGCTTCCAATTTTT
>NW_020645332.1:352-732 GCF_003573695.1 Papaver somniferum
CCAAAAAGCTAGGAATGGGCTCAAGAAGGAAGAATTGTTCTTAAAGAAGATATGGGCTTGGCATACCCAAGGCCCAAAACCCTTACCCAAACCCATTTTCTATATCCATAACCGCCTCCATTCTCAGCCGTTAGATGGGACTACATCGAAATCCTACGGTCGCTCCTTCGTAGAGCATCAAAATCTGAAGTCTCTGACAAATACCACAACGCCTAAATTCCAAGCCTTCATATTAGATTGTAGTTGAATCCAACGATCTCTTCTATGCCTGTTCATCAAAACTAGATACTCCCGATCTACACTACAGTACCTAACATCATCTAACACCGTTGACTTCGTTGTGTTTCAAAATCCAACGGTTGCAGCGATTCATCTCTCAT
>NW_020645333.1:0-381 GCF_003573695.1 Papaver somniferum
ATTGATTCTTCTAAGTCAGGTTCATCCTCACTCATCTCTACGAGTTCATCTTCTTCGTCTAAGACTATTGTTTCTAAATCGCTAGACTCTAAAACATTATTCTCAGAATAAACTCGTTCCTCTAAATCATTATCGGCTTTGTAAACAGGAAATACTACATCGTCTAAAACGAGGGTATCTCTAGTCAAATCCTCGTCCTTTTGAATAGGTGAATAATTATTAAAATTATTTGGATTTGAACTAGAAATAATATTATGATTGTAAAGCTCAATTGGAGTAACCATTTCCTGATCACTATTCCTACATAAGTATGATTCTCCATCAACACTATCCTCATCATAATAACATGAAAAAGATCGAACCTCATCAAAACAAGTAGTG
>NW_020645333.1:581-836 GCF_003573695.1 Papaver somniferum
TCATACAAGTTCGACATTCTTAATTGCACGGGAATTCTACACAATCACAAACAAGGCTGACTCGACCAAATCAAACCTACTGATTTCTAGCAAACAAAAAGCATGATGGCTCCACTTAGATTATTTCTAGACCAGCTTCTAATCCTTCGAAAGGGAATTCGTTACAATTTAAGCAAACCCCTCTGGAATCAATCCGAGTCAAAGTAAGTTGAATTGAGGCGAGGGAAGCTCAGTGGAGCTTTGATACCCAAGGCC
>NW_020645333.1:847-1000 GCF_003573695.1 Papaver somniferum
TGAGGCGAGGGAATCTCAGTGGATCTTTGATACCCAAGGCCTCATCGCTATCACAAGGCGGCGCAGTCACGCATTCAACTCACAGAAACCATCATGAACTTCGAAGTATGCTAAAAAGAGTAACCAATATTTTTCGAAAGATTTTCCTACCAA
>NW_020645334.1:0-693 GCF_003573695.1 Papaver somniferum
TTGTTTTCTAGACCTCCCCGGCAGCGGCGCCAAAATTTGGTTAATGTTTTTTCGTGGGGTTGTAGTAATGAGGTTCAAACTCTCGGACTTGTGAAGGTGAAGGATTTTTAGATTTATAAAAATTATATACAAAAATATTGACAAATTGGTAGAGAGGTACTGGGACTAATGATTCGGCCAATCTTCATAACATAGGGCTCAATGATTTATTCTCAACAATAATCGCTCAAAACATAAATTATATGGACTCTTATTTTGCCAAAGTAGATTCTCAAAACATTGATTGCAAATGTTAAGCATGGAAAATCAAATCACCTAAGCTAAGCATGACCCATCTAATCAAATAACAACCAATTTAATTAAATCATATTTCAATTAAATTTTAATGCAAAAGTCTTAAAAATAATTAACAAAATTACCCATGTATGAAGCTCGGCCTCCTCCATCGTCCCAGTGATGGGTTCTAGCTCCGCATATTGGAAACACGCTCAAAGGAATTTTTCATTGCTCAAAAGAGGTGTACAAATGATGAAATGGAGATAATAATGAAAATCGGGTGTTTGCAACGTTTATAATTGTTGCAAACACCGTTACAAAGAACGATAAATGAAAAGTGTTGTAGTATATAGAATACTACGACCCACAACTGACAGTCGTTGTTGCTGTAGTATGAACGACTGTCTCTGGTTGTCC
>NW_020645334.1:704-1000 GCF_003573695.1 Papaver somniferum
GTACAGAATACTACGACCCACAGGTGACAGTCGTTGTTACTGTAGTATGAACGACTGCCTCTGATTGTCTAATGTTCTTCGTGTTCTTGAGTTGCAGCAGCAGAAATGGTGGCTCTGCAACTCGATTTTTCTTCACTCTGTAGCCTCCAAAGCTTCCCCAAACTCTCGACAACCCTTCTAGGACTCATGTATCTCCTATTTATACATTCCAGGCGCATCAAATCTCGCCATTAATTCCTCAAAATTTTCACAGTAAAGGAAAATTATTCTTGGGAATAATTTCTTATTTTCTTTCT
>NW_020645335.1:0-206 GCF_003573695.1 Papaver somniferum
GCACTCATCAAATACCCCCAAACCTGAATTTTACTTGTCCTCAAGTAAAACAAAGCTAAGGAAATCCTACCTATACCACTGTCGTTGGTCTCTCGAATGCATTTAGCGTATGCACTAAGTCTTTTAAACCACTAAGTGTCCCTAGTGGACGAGTTGAAGTCTCGTGAAGGTTTGCTTAGAACGTACCTACAAAGTTCTAGGACAAA
>NW_020645335.1:406-691 GCF_003573695.1 Papaver somniferum
TAGAAAAATTTGGTTTTTAATTGGGAGCAAAAAATTTGGTTTTAGTATTGGGAGCAAGAATTTTGGTTTTAGTGTTGGGAGCAAGCCCACATTGGTGGGAGAAATTGCTTTGCCAAGGGAAGGTGAACTAAGCCCACAATGTGTAAGCAAACTGAAGCCCAATGTAGCTTTTGAAATAGCCCAATTGTTGCTTGTTTGGTCTGAGGCCCAGTTGGGCTTTTAAAAGTTCAGTTTTTCTAATTTAAAACTACAGGCCCAAATCAATCTAACACCACAAGCCCACAA
>NW_020645336.1:0-294 GCF_003573695.1 Papaver somniferum
TGATTTGCAAGTTAATTTTCCTATAAATACAACTCGAAAATCTCTTTTCAAAACACACAAGCAGCGACCATCTCTAGGTCTACTTTTCTTCATCTTCTTGCTTTTATTTTCGTGCGGCGTTTTACTTAAATCTCCTTTGCTGAGTTTGAGAGTGGGTAACTTGTATTGTACTAATACAAGTTATATCGGGCAGTCTTATCCTGGACACATCTTCGCACGTTGGGGTTTAGCATTAATTTAGAGTATACCCGCGAACTAATGTGTTAAGGACAGCTTGTTGAACCTGTGATTCTG
>NW_020645336.1:305-1000 GCF_003573695.1 Papaver somniferum
ATTTAGAGTATACCCGCGAACTAATGTGTTAAGGACAGCTTGTTGAACCTGTGATTCTGCGCTCATCAACTTATTCGTGGTAGAGTTGTTTGATACGGTTCTTTATATTTATTGTTTGATACATCTGATGTTTCTTCTCTTGTTGCAAGACTCCAACATTTGGTCTATGGCAGGCCAGAGTCAATGGCATTGGCGGGTCTAAGAAAGAACCATCAACGATATGATCAAACACAAATTTGTTTGCTGCTTCAGTATAATGGACACCATCCCAAACAATCTTAACCTTTGGATTTTTGCATTAACCGATCAGTCTCTCTTTCCCATTTACTTTCATATTTGCTCCACATCCATATTTTGAGTTACAGTTATACTTGCCACCACGCCCACAACAAGCTTTAAGAGGCTGCTTAAATCCTGTACCACATATACAATTCAATCTAAAATCATCAAATCAAATGCATTTGAATTCAGTCACAAACTAACAACAAACCTCGATTGCTATATCAAAGTAGAAAATTAATTAATTACCATATTTTTTAGCTTTGCTGATGAGTAAATACTTGACTTTGTAGACATCTACGTACGTGATTGCAGCTGATGGGAGTTGTTTTCTGAGTTTAACAACTGTTTCATTTAACCTACGGTTGAAATACTGAGCTACTTCATTGATAGGTTTGACACAACCCACTTCATCG
>NW_020645337.1:0-371 GCF_003573695.1 Papaver somniferum
ATTTATACTGTTTAATGCCTTCAAATCTTCACAATAACGCCCAGAAATCTCCATTAACGTCGGGAATATTTTCTTTGTATTTCATGCAGGATATGGGATTTTCTTCCCTGTTTAACTCTTCTACGCGTCTCTGGATTGTCTTAAATTGTTCGTATAATATCATTAGAGAATATCTTCCCAAATATCTTCTCCCAATCTTCACACAGCTTGCGTAATTAACATAATCTTCTAAAATATCTCGGTCCCCTGTTTACTTCCAAACTCAGATTTCTGGCCCAAGTTACTCGATCAAATCGCTTGCATATACCCTGTCTAGTGTATTCAGGCCCAGCCCAACCGTTTCTAGCGATTGAATCTCGCTGAAATCCCTC
>NW_020645337.1:571-1000 GCF_003573695.1 Papaver somniferum
ATATTAGACACATAAATGCGTCTATCAAATACCCCCAAACTTATTATTTGCTAGTCCCGAGCAAATCAAAACTACAAAATAAAATCCTAACTCACTGTCGCAGGCATCGTCGATTGCATTTAGCGTATGCAATAAGCCTTTAAACCCCTAGGTGGCCCTAGTGGCCGAGTTATAGTCTCGGGAGGGCTTACCAGAGATATACCCACAAAACCTGTACTCCAGACCTTAGCTATCTACGCAGAACCTTGGAAGGCACTAAAGAATCTCCTTGGTTGGCATACTTATTGACTACAGGAAGAAGTACCCTGATGCGAAATTCCAATTACTGTACACGAGTTTTCACTCAAGCATACTAAAATTCATATAAGTGACAGAGCTCTACTAAGATAGTTGCACTATGGACATCATATTCGGAGTCAAACTAATCAC
>NW_020645338.1:0-470 GCF_003573695.1 Papaver somniferum
GGGTGTAGCAAATGTTGATGCGCAGCAAGGATGAGACGTTGGATGCGAAGATGATGGATCGATCTAACGGCGAGACGGAGGCAGATCTTGAGCGACCGTTGGATTCTAGATACAACAATTCTGACGGTCCAGATGAGAGTTAGGTGCTATGATGTTTGACAGGAGTTTCAGAGTTTGATGCACTGTGATGAAGCGACCGTTGGATGCATCTGTGGATCCAATCTGACGGCTACGAGCTTAGGCAGGCTTTGGGCTTGGGCTTGGACTTAGGTTAGAGTTTGGGCTTAGACAATTCTGAGCCCGCTTCTTCTTTAAGAACAAATTCTTCCTTCCAAGCCCACTTCTAGTTGGTCCGGCTCTTGCAAACATCATTCTTCGCTGCCTTTCTGCGGGAGTCTTTGTCGTTTCTTTGCTCTTTTCACTCCGTGAGTTAACCAGGCTTTATTTAGTACCTAAAAATGCAAAATTAA
>NW_020645338.1:481-1000 GCF_003573695.1 Papaver somniferum
TCATTCTTCGCTGCCTTTCTGCGGGAGTCTTTGTCGTTTCTTTGCTCTTTTCACTCCGTGAGTTAACCAGGCTTTATTTAGTACCTAAAAATGCAAAATTAATTAAGAAAAGTATTTATTCTTGAAAACAATGAAAATACAGAATATGGGTTAAAATGGAGAATTAGAACACAAAAGATGAGTTAATTGCCAAGAAAAATATATAGAAATATGCACTTTTTAGCACTCATCACTTCTCCTGGCTTTGCTTTCTGCATAATGGATAGGTTCATCAAGTAATTTTTTATATGTTGCAAAGCTTTGTCGCATACCTATGTCCATTCAAATTTTGTTCATTTCTTTAATATATTGAAAAAGTGTTTGCACTTATCAGAAGAACGGGAAATAAATCTCCCCAGCGAAGCTATCAAACCATTTAATTTTTGAACATCTTTCACTGTCGCAGGAGGTGGCATGTCTCGTACGGCTTTTACCTTTTCAGGATCAACTTCAATTCCTTCTTTTGATAATATGTATCCC
>NW_020645339.1:0-365 GCF_003573695.1 Papaver somniferum
ACCAAGCCAACACAAAAAGAAAGAGTTCATAAAAATGTTGAATTTTATATACGTTAACTCAAAAAAGTCTACACATTTCGTTATAAGTCGGAAATTGATTTCTGAGACTAAATTGTAAGATAGATAAACTCATCTTTAACAGAAAAATTTTGAAAAATGTATTGTAATTACAATTAATATGTTCTAAGGCAATACGTCTAGTAAAAATTGCATTTCTATGTACGTTGATTCAGAAAATATGAAGCAATTCAAATTTCGCAATAGAAGGAGGATGAAAGACCATGCAGAACTAATCCAAATCCTAATAAATTTCATCTATCTTGAATCAAATAGAAAGACAAAGCCAACACAAAAAGAAAGAGTTC
>NW_020645340.1:0-115 GCF_003573695.1 Papaver somniferum
AACATCAAAAGTTTTTAAAACCCAGCATGCTTCATCAAAATAATTCACAACTATTCAATAAAAACTAATATTTCAAATTCAATTCCATGCAAATAATCAAATAATAATATTGCAA
>NW_020645340.1:315-672 GCF_003573695.1 Papaver somniferum
GGGGTTGAATCTCTTTAGAAACCGTCCATTAATCGAATCCAACTCTGCCAGTAAACATGCATGAAGTTTCCCGCCAAAACATTAATTTGAAAACGTGAAGAAATGTGATCTCCCCCTATCCAGTTTTGGTGTCCCTTTAGCAGCTGCCTGGAAATGGGTCACCCCTTAGTAATTAGGTTACCCCTTATCCAAAATCAAGGGTCCGTATAGCAAGTGTCCTCTGGGGCATTTTCCGAACTTTTTTCGGGGTTCCTCCGGGGTATTTCTGGGATACTTCCGGTACACTTCTGAGGCTCTTCCGGTACGTTATCAATGGAGGTCCAAATGCCACATTTTTAGCCAAATTCGCCGCAAGAG
>NW_020645340.1:872-1000 GCF_003573695.1 Papaver somniferum
TTTTCGGGGTTCCTCCGGGGTATTTCTGGGATACTTCCGGTACACTTCTGAGGCTCTTCCGGTACGTTATCAACGGAGGTCCAAATGCCACATTTTTAGCCAAATTCGCCGCAAGAGATTACTTTCCA
>NW_020645341.1:0-370 GCF_003573695.1 Papaver somniferum
GGGGATATGCAATATTACACGCATCTTACTTAATTCGTTTTTAGAACCCAATATTAGTCAACCTTTTCTGCGTACCAGTTGGTAACTGGATTTAAGCCTGACATTCGTGTTCTTACGCATTTTTGGTTGCACTATATATGTGCCATTACAACTCCACATCGTACTATGATGGGTCTTCAAAACTGTTAAGTAGTTATGTTGGAAATGAGTTCCCAACAATTATCCGCATTTTAAAACTTTTGGCAGGAGATCTCTTACCGCTAGATTTGCGGGTTATCACTTTAATGAGACAATCTTCCCGTCGTTAGGGGGAGATAAGAAAAAGTATTTTCTAAGAGAACGACAGGAATTGGCGTGGTGTGTTCCCACT
>NW_020645341.1:493-919 GCF_003573695.1 Papaver somniferum
TATTTTCAGAATGTACATTGATGTTGCTAAAGTGATGAGATCACACATACCAGCTGCAAACCTACCTGCAAAGTTACAAATCCTCAATACGGGATATACACCATAGACTAAGGTGTTGCAACTGTTGTAGTAATTCGATTGCGGCAAATAAGGATTCGATGCTCGGACTTGAAAAGATTTTTAAAGCAAAAATATATACAAAATTGTCACAGGATCAAGAGACACTAGGACTCAGGATTCCACCATAATCATTCATATAATTAATATATTTATTTCCAAAACAATTATAGCTCACATAAAAATAGGGACTCTAATTCTTGCCAAGGTAGATTTTTAGAAGATTAACTGTAAATCGAAAGCATGGCATATCAAAAGTACTAAGACCAAGCATAAACCATCAAAAGAAATGACAATCAATTAAGAAAA
>NW_020645342.1:0-241 GCF_003573695.1 Papaver somniferum
AATGTATGACATTAGTGGAAGTTCCGGGTGCATCAACAGCAAAGGCAACCCACCTTGGCCCAATATCTGCTTTTCTTCTAAAAGGTTAAAAAACAACTAGGAATTACTAGGTAGTCAAGGAACCCAGTACTGGTTACTCTCTAATCCACCCCTAGAATAAAATTATCCGCTGGTCCAAAAACATGTTTTTGGACCAGAATATTTATTCCCTAGTCCAAAACGTGCGAGTCACACAAGACAA
>NW_020645342.1:441-794 GCF_003573695.1 Papaver somniferum
TGGTGGTGGTTATATGTTGAAGAATCCAAGAGTTACAAAAAAACTCATGAACAGTCTAATTCATGAGATGGTCAGGCACAACCCTCGCATAACACCAGCAGAGATCATAGATTATCTTAAATTTAGTGATGGAATTGAAATCCAGTATCACCACGCATATCATGCAATTGAGTTGTCGCATAAACAGATTTTTGGTAATGATGTTAAGTCGTACACTGATCTTGCTTGGTGGGTGAATGCTGTTAGGGAAACAAACCCTGGGTCATTTATTGATTTCGATTTCAATGATGCTACAAAAAGATTCAATAGACTTTTTGTTTGCTTTGGAGCTTGTATAGAGGGATATAAACTAT
>NW_020645342.1:805-1000 GCF_003573695.1 Papaver somniferum
TCTTTAGAGCTTGTATAGAGGGATATAAACTATGTCGTCCCATGATTTTCTGTGACTGTACATTTCTCATTGGAACTTTTAAAGGAGGTCTCAAGGTAACTGGTTCTTTTTTTTTTTTTGATATGTAGTGTCTGGTAGTTAGATCACTCATATTGATCTTACTTCACTATCTGACAATGAGTATTGACCATACTA
>NW_020645343.1:0-216 GCF_003573695.1 Papaver somniferum
TCCTGTTATGTTTAATTCACTGTTAGTTTGATGGAATGCTAGGCTAGATACCTTTGAAGCATTGAACTGATTGTGTAATGGAAGAAATCAGTGCTCATAGCAAGCTGATTATCTTGCCATTCCTTTTGTATGCTTAGGTTGCACTGATTTGATTGAGTAGTGGGGAGAAACTAGTGCTCACTAGTGACAATGAGCAAGCTAGTTCTCTTCCCACTC
>NW_020645343.1:227-425 GCF_003573695.1 Papaver somniferum
ATAGTAGGGAGAAACTAGTGCTCACTAGTGACAATGAGCAAGCTAGTTCTCTTCCCACTCTAGAAGAATGCCTTAGATTTGCTCTGTTAGCTTCTCCACATCCCTGCCCTTGGCCTTAGGCCTTGGTTTGTTTTGTTATCTTTCTTTGCTGTCTAGTATTCGCTTTGTTTAGTTCTTGCATTGTTCTCTGCTTGTTTT
>NW_020645343.1:625-1000 GCF_003573695.1 Papaver somniferum
GTGTTTACCCTGTTAATGTGCTTGTTTTGATGCATTGTGTTGATAAGTTCCTTTGATTGCTTTTTCCTTTGTTAATGTTCCTGTTATGTTTAATTCACTGTTAGTTTGATGGAATGCTAGGATAGATACCTTTGAAGCATTGAACTGATTGTGTAATGAAAGAAATCAGTGCTCATAGCAAGCTGATTATCTTGCCATTCCTTTTGTATGCTTAGGTGCATTGTGTTGATTGAGTAGTAGGGAGAAACTAGTGCTCACTAGTGACAATGAGCAAGCTAGTTCTCTTCCCACTCTAGAAGAATGCCTTAGCTTTGCTCTGTTAGCTTCTCCACATCCCTGCCCTTGGCCTTAGGCCTTGGTTTGTTTTGTTATCTT
>NW_020645344.1:0-536 GCF_003573695.1 Papaver somniferum
GATACAAAAAAGAGGAACTATTTCATTTCCATTTCTCTGCAATATAGTAAATTCCACTCATATCTGCAGCGAAATGTCATAAAGTCCGTCTGAATATTCATAACTATAAAAACACCCATTCTATGACTTTGCCCAAATAATAAACAACAAGTGAATATTTACAAAGTGCAAAGTGTGAATTAGACAAACTCATAAATAGCACAAACATCCTACAATAAGCACAACTGAAGCATCATTTACACATCTTATCACAAAACCAGAAAATGATAATTGTAAGAATGTTGTAGCACCAGAATACCAAAATGATAATCTATGGTAATACCAGAAACTAACATAAAAACAAACGAACTAAGATTCAGTTTCACAAACCCCAGAAATCTAAAGACAAAATCTCATCTTCAATTAACCAAATAAAATTTCAGAAAACCACATATCATTCTAAATCTTAAACACCTAACTAAACATTGCCGACTTTCATTTGATATCCAACAAAATTGAATCCTAATTTCAGATTGATGACAAATAATCTTAAACCC
>NW_020645344.1:547-1000 GCF_003573695.1 Papaver somniferum
TCCATTTATCCAAATCTTCTTCCCTAATCTCTTCTTTCAAATACCTACTTTTAATCCGTATTTATTAGTTCTTCATAGATGGCGAATTGTGTATGTAAAAATATAGGGTTTTTCTGTTATAGGGTATTGGTGTTTTGCTGTGAATCGTTCATTGTTTGTCCTGCATATCAATGAAAGATTCAATCTTGCAGCGGATTAAATCTGAGATGAAACTGAGAGAAAAGTAAGATAAAGTGAGGGAACGGTTGGAAAGCCAGGGTTAAGGATGAAATCAATGAAATTCAATCTTGCAGAGAATTTTATTTTCTGAGACAGAACTAAAGAGGAAGAATGAGGGAAGAGTTGACAGGGAAGGAGATGTAAGTGACGGAAATAACAAGAGGACGTAATTAACGAGAGATTCGTCTCCGTGAAATCTATGCTGAGGTGGTAGCTGACTCAGCCAAATTTTTT
>NW_020645345.1:0-360 GCF_003573695.1 Papaver somniferum
AACAAAGCAACCAAAATGCATCTTTCTTCGACTCTCTCACAGTGCTCAGTAGAAACAACGCCTTCTTCGGTCTTCAACTGTTGATGATAAACTCTCGAACCTCATAGAACCTTGACAATTAACTCTTCTCTTCGATTTCTTGCTTGACTTATAAATTTCTTCTTCCCTATGGCCTTATTGAACAAAAATAACGTAATGATGTTTCATTTTATTTTTTTCATTTTAGTTTTTTGTTTTTTGATATAATATTACAAGACAAAAATTTACATGGCCATGAGAGAAGGACTTTCAATACTTGGCTCTTCGCAACTTGTGATGTCTTGGTATCATGGATTCTAACAACTTATATCATTTGCTCTT
>NW_020645345.1:560-858 GCF_003573695.1 Papaver somniferum
AATATAAGTAACATGAGGAAATAGTAAAGAGAGAGTTCGGAAAGATAGTACCTGAGTGAAGTGAAACCAAAAACTGAATACAAAAATTATACAACATACAAATCGCCTCGATGGTCAATCAAGGGTAAATAGGGTCCTCCATAGGGACCTCCTCAATATCACCTGTAGGAAAAGGCTCGAAAAAGGGCTTCAATCGCTGACCGTTAACCTTCGAAGAACTACTACCATCCAATGTCTCTATCTCAACAGCTCCATGAGGAAAAACAGTACGGACCACAAAAGGACCGGTCCACCGAGA
>NW_020645345.1:869-1000 GCF_003573695.1 Papaver somniferum
CCATGAGGAAAAACAGTACGGACCACAAAAGGACCGGTCCACCGAGAGCGCAGTTTCCCGGGGAATAGATGCAAACGAGTGTCATACAGAAGAACTTTTTGACCTGGAGAAAATGACTTCCGTAATATGTT
>NW_020645346.1:0-369 GCF_003573695.1 Papaver somniferum
TTGCAGAAGACACGTTCTTATCTTTGGAGCACAACAATTCTACCAATTGAATCTTCTTCCCTAATTCAACCATGTTGATCTCGCCAGTTTCATGTCTTATCTTTTTCTTGTACTCAGACCAGGAAGTTGGTAACGTCTCAATTACCACAGATACTTGAAACGTCTCATCAATGACCATACCTTCAGCAAGAATCTCATTAATAATCTGTTGAAATCGAGGAATTGATCAACAACAGGCTTATCATTCGTCATCTTGAAGTCCATAAACTTAGCCACCAGAAATTTCTTGCTCCCTGCAGTCTCCGCTTGATACTTTGCTTCTAACGCAGTCCACAAATCATAAGCACTGAAATTTTCTTTAGCATTGTA
>NW_020645346.1:380-908 GCF_003573695.1 Papaver somniferum
CAGTTAAAGCTTCAACATTCATCAATTCATCATGTGGAACAAGTACATAATCCAGTTCATGATGGCTTAGATAAAACAACATCTTGGATTGCCATCTCTTGAAATCCTTTCCATTAAACTTTTGTGGTCTTTCAACGTCGTTTTTTTCCATTTTTACAAGGAATAATAATGTGTTAAGATTGTTGAAGTCTTGCAACAATAGAAGAAACGTCAGATGTATCAAACAATAAATATAAAGAACCGTATCAAACAACTCTACCATGAACAAATTGATGAGGGATGAATCACAGGTTCAACAAGCTTTCCTTAACACATTAGTTCGCGGGTATACTCTAAAGTAATGCTAAACTCCAATGTGCGAAGATGTGTCCAGGATAAGACTGCCCGATATAACTTGTATTAGCACAATACAAGTTACCCACTCTTAAACTCAGCAACGCGAATGGAAGTAAAACGCCGCACGAAAATAAAAGCAAGAAGATGAAGAAAAGTAGACCTAGAGATGGTCGCTGCTTGTGTGTTTTGAAA
>NW_020645347.1:0-266 GCF_003573695.1 Papaver somniferum
CCAATTTTGACCATCTTCGGGTCTTCTTCCGTTCCTATGTTGATTTCCTTTACGGGTTCTACTGGTGTGAACACAGGCTTCGGGTTTCCGAGGACTGGGGCGCTCTTTAATTGCTATTTAGCGTGTTTCTGCTCTTCGCTGGTTGTTTCCGAGCCTTGGACATTACCATCTTTCGTCAAGCCTTTTCCTGTAGTTTCCTTAAGGAATAGGTCTACGGCTTTCTCTTTCGCGGTTTCTTGATTTCTTACTCTTCGGATTTTTCGCTG
>NW_020645347.1:466-695 GCF_003573695.1 Papaver somniferum
TTTATCGTTGCTGCTCTGAGAGCCGCCGCTGCAACTGAATTAACATTCAAGGGTGAAGTGATTTCTGCAGTATCTTGCCTTCGATTGGTCATTTTAGCTTTATCTCCTTTCTGCTTGCTTCGGGTGATGATCGGGGTTGTCCTGGGTGTTTCTTTTGACAAAGCTTTGGATTTTCCTGCTTCCTGCGTCTTTTCCATCACGTGCCCTTTTGTTGATAATGAAATCTCGC
>NW_020645347.1:895-1000 GCF_003573695.1 Papaver somniferum
TACGAAAATTGTAAATCCGATGGATTAGAACAATAACCCGCTTAGAACAATAACTCTTATCGAAGACCAAAGGTGGGTTTTTGAACATAATACAGTTTGACGAAT
>NW_020645348.1:0-293 GCF_003573695.1 Papaver somniferum
AATCATGTTCTTGTTTCATCTCAGGGAAGATTGTGGATGATTTACTTAACTAATATTACTAACTTACCCCTAGCATCAACTGTCTTCTCACAGTACAGCTGATCACAGGCTTGTTTGCTCAACCAGTCATCTAGCAATCCGCATTAGTGGAAGGTTAATCCCCTAAGTTCTATAGTTCACCCCTAGCATTGAGTGTCTTCTTACAGCACACTCAATCACAGGTGCATTTGATCACTAAGTTTACTAACTTCCCTACTTCAATTAAGCATAGCCCTTCAAATGGACTGAATCCT
>NW_020645348.1:493-842 GCF_003573695.1 Papaver somniferum
TTTATACAAGCAAGCAAAAACCCAAAAATCCCCAAATTATCAGAAAATTAGGGTTTCACCAAAAAGTGAAATTGACTCACCTAACCTACTGATAACAGCCCTAATACGTCGACCCATGCCTATAATTATACATTCAATCACTTTCCCCCCAAAATCCCCAATTTATGAAATTAGGGTTTAATAAAAAATGAAATTAATTCATACCTAATCTCTGAAAACTGCTACTGACTTCGACCCATGCCTCTTATTCTTCTCCTGCGTCTCTAGCTACTTCCAATTGCTCTTCTAACTCGACCTAATTTATCAATTTTACACGTTAGGGTTTTGGAAGAGAAACGTGTAGAAATTG
>NW_020645349.1:0-375 GCF_003573695.1 Papaver somniferum
CAAGATTATCTAACAGTTCATGACCCAAGTGGAAGACTTTTAGTTAGAGTCTCACGCTCACAGAATAGACTCTACAAGATAAGTCTCATGATTGGAAGGCCATTGTGTCTGAATATGAGACTGGAAAATCAGATATGAAAGTGGCACGCAAGGTTAGGACACATAAGTTTCAGAACCTTAAAAACTATGTCTCAGAACAAGATGGTTCGAGGGATACCAAAACAAAATGGAGTGGTGGAAAGGAGTAACATGACTCTAATGGAGATGACAAGAAGTTCTTTAAAGGCTATGCAGGTACCTAATTATCTATGGGGAGAAGCTGTACGACACTACACATACCTAATAAACAGGATACCTACGAAAGCTCTGAAAGAC
>NW_020645349.1:473-1000 GCF_003573695.1 Papaver somniferum
TATATTTGCGAAAGAGAAAAGTATTTGGTTGCAAAGCATACGCAAAAGTTGACTCTTAAACTCTTAAGAAACTAGATGACTTCTAATTCCCTTAGGATTGCAACAATTTCCTAATGTTGTCCTAACCAGCTTGTTAGTGACTTCTATGTTGAAGTTTAACCCAACATTCTTCCCCTTAAGCTTCAACTGTGCTTGTGAAAAATCTTGTACGTATGATGGTGCTCTCGTCTCCCATGGCTCGGTGTAGACAGGCTCTGATACCAATTAATGGAAACTGCAAGATGAAACTTAGCTTATATAAAGACAACTCTCTTTATTGGTGTTTAGAAAATCTCTCAAAACTAAACACAAGCTCTAATCTTGCTCATATGATCAACCACAACTTTGGTGATCATATATATATAGAACTATGAATTCCTTTTCCTAGTCCTATTACCTTATTACATGTCTTTCCTTTTCTTAAAACTAGATGACTTCTAATTCCCTTAGGATTACATCAATTTCCTAATCTTGTCCTAACCAGCTTG
>NW_020645350.1:0-594 GCF_003573695.1 Papaver somniferum
TATGTGCGTTGATTCAAGGAAATATGAAGGAAGTCAAATTTCACAATAGAAGAAGGATGAAAGACCATGCAGAACTAATCCAAATCCTAACAAATTTCATTTATCTTGAATCAAATTGAAAGACAAAGCCAACATAAAAAGAAAGAGTTCATAAAAATGTTGAATTTTATATACGTTAAGTCAAAAAATCTACACATTTTGTTATAAGTCGGAAATTGATTTCTGAGGCTAAATTGTAAACTAGATAAACTCATCTTTAACAAAAAAAAAGTTTGAATAATGTGTTGTAATTAGAATTAATATGTTCTAAGGTAATACGTCTAGTAAAAATTGCATTTTTATGTACGTAGATTCAAGAAAATATGAAGGAAGTCAAATTTCACAATAGAAGAAGGATGAAAGACCATTCAGAATTAATCAAAATCCTAACAAATTTCATCTATCTTGAATCAAATAGAAAGACACAGCCAACACAAAAAGAAAGAGTTCATAAAAATGTTGAATTTTTTATACGTTAACTCAAAAAAGTTTACACATTTCGTTATAAGTCGGAAATTGATTTCTGAGACTAAATTGTAAACTAGATAAACTCAT
>NW_020645351.1:0-490 GCF_003573695.1 Papaver somniferum
AATACAAAATTAATTAAGAAAAGTATTTATTCTTGAAAACAATGAAAATACAGAATATGGGATAAAATGTAGAATTAATGCACAAAAGATGAGTTAAATGCCAAGAAAAATATATAGAAATATGCACTTTTTAGCACTCATCAAATACCCCCAAACCTGAATTTTACTTGTCCTCAAGTAAAACAAAACTAAGGAAATCCTACCTATACCACTGTCGCTAGTGTCTCGAATGCATTTAGCGTATGCACTAAGCCTTTTAAACCACTAAGTGTCCCTAGTGGACGAGTGAAGTCTCGTGAAGGTTTTCTTAGAACGTACCTACAAAGTCCTAGGACAAAATATAAGCTCAGATTCCATGAAATGTGACATGTGCAAGACAGTTTAAGCTCACAGCAAAATGGATATGTCAATCTAGCTATCAAAGGCACAATCCTAGCACTGATAACAAATAAAGACACGTGATAAGAGTGTAAAGTGTATCTACACATGT
>NW_020645351.1:690-1000 GCF_003573695.1 Papaver somniferum
AAAAAGAAAAACATAATTACATGACTCTTAGCAAGAGGTGGCCCTTATCGAATGCATCCGGTCAAATTCTATGGTTGCTTTTCTTAACGTATCCTCCAACTTCTATCCCAGCCAACCAAAGAACAAGCTAGTCAAGTCTCATTCAGTATTCTAAAGTGATAGCAATCGTGACTTCCTATCAAACACCTTGAAGATCGAGGCTATACATGTGTCGGTAGATCGTGCACGTGCAAGTTTCTTATCACTATGTGAATTGTGCTAGAATCAGGGTGCCTAAATATCTAAACTAAGAATCCTTATGTTTACATAC
>NW_020645352.1:0-687 GCF_003573695.1 Papaver somniferum
AACGAGATATGGTGAAACTATCATGTTATTTCTAACACCTGAGCTCTGTGCTTTTATGAATAGACTCTTTAGATGTTTCCATCTAATCAGATTGGTTCCTCAAACTCCTACAATCAAAATGCTTCCATCCACTTAGATTAGTTAGTGCAATCCTAAATAGGCATAAATTTCTAGGCTCTGGAGTTTATTTATTCATACTGCAACTAAAAAGTTTCTCCCATACCCCCAAACTTAAATCTAACATTGTCCTCAATGTTCTAAAGATGAAATTAAAAGCATGAACAAGGAGAAACTGTTACCATTTGAAGCAAAAGAGATAAGGAAAGATATTACCGTGTCGCATGAATATTGGGTTACCTCCCAAGAAGTGCTAAGTTTAAAGTCCTCAGCCAGACATTGGAAGATTTAGTCATCTCATAGAATCATATATTAATAGCCGGAATAATTGTGGGTCATCGAAACCAAATAGAGCTATCATGAGTAAAAGGAATCTGCAACATGCCAAGAAAATCAAATAAAGCACACCCTTGTCTAGTTTCTTGTTTAAGACAACTACATCTAGTTGTGGTTCAGGTTCAGGTTCTATAACTGGGTCTAGATAAAATATTTTCATGGGTTGCGTTTCCTCATAAGTTAGATCCGAATGTTCAAGCTTAAGAGTCTGGAAAAACTCAACTAAAAACTTAG
>NW_020645352.1:698-1000 GCF_003573695.1 Papaver somniferum
GAATTACTCAAAGCTAAGATCCGGTTCAGGTATTAGAGTCTGAAGAAACTCAAGTAAAAATTTAAAAGCACATAATAATAACCTGAATAATTGAGGATCCTTAAAGTCAATCAGTTTTGACTCACACAATCGACCACAATAAGCCAGGATTGTACATATTGATCTCTCGAATCAAAAGTACTCCCGTACAGTACATTGTTTGGGGTTTAGATTCGTTTCTCACCCACACACCCGAAATTACCAAAATCAGCAGAAGCGGTTTTCACCCATAAACAATTGGCGACCACAGTGGGAGATTAATC
>NW_020645353.1:0-421 GCF_003573695.1 Papaver somniferum
GCACTCATCAAATACCCCCAAACCTGAATTTTACTTGTCCTCAAGTAAAACAAAACTAAGGAAATCCAACCTATACCACTATCGCTGGTCTCTCGATTGCATTTAGAGGATGCAATAAGCCTTTTGAACCACTAAGTATCCCTAGTGGACGAGTTGAAGTCTCGTGAGGGTTTGCTTAGAACATACCCACAAAGTTCTCGGCCAAAATATAAGCTCAGATTCCATCAAATGTGACATGTGCAAGACAGTAGAAGCTCACAGCAAAATGGAGATGTCAATCTAGCTATCAAAGGCACAATCCTAGCACTGATAACAAATAAAGACATGTGATAAGAGTGTAAAGTGTATCTACACATGTGTAAAGAAAGATCGGATGTTATGACTACTAATCACCAAGAGATAGTTTCTCAGGCTAAGAACC
>NW_020645353.1:621-1603 GCF_003573695.1 Papaver somniferum
TACAAGCCTCATATCAGTGTCCAAATTATCTGAATTGCAATGAATATGAATATTAGGAGAAACATCATTCATGGAAGTTTCTTCACTATGGTCTGGAATTTCGGAGTCACAAGACTCCGAAATTGACTCTTCAAGAAGAACTAGCTCTTCTAACATCATATCATCATCCGAGTAATATGCATACTCATCCCTATTAACAGCTCTGGTGTTCTCGGTCAACTCATTTTTCTCTAGATGAGGCTCATATTCAACATCGTTTGTACGAGTTGGACTGAAAATACCATTTTCAAACTTTGATTCATCATCATCATCATGATAGGGGTTTTTCAATCTAGGATAATTTTCAATCCTAAGGTCGGAGCTATCATAAGAATAAGACTCTAACTCATGGGGGTGACTCATACCATGTGGCGTTGTCCTTGTTTCCCTAACAGATTCCCATTGATGGGTTTTCTCTGCAATCTCAGCTAAAAATTTCCATGCATCATCCACGGATTTATCAAGAAATTTATCATTACACTGTCCCTCATAGAGGATGACGACAAGTCTCCACTTCTCAAATTCATGGTGCGGACATTCGCTCAACAAATCATTAAAACGTTCAAAATAGTGAAAAACAGTTTCCTCATCCAATTGGACAAAACAATTGATACTTTGACGAATAGCGATGGTCCTATGATGTGGAAAGTTTTTTCTGAAAAATAGATATGTGAGTTGGTCCCAAGTGTTGATTGATTGTGGTCTCAAACCGTAAAACCATGTTTTGTCCCTTTCCTTTAGAGAAAACGTAAACAAACGAAATTTCAGAGAGTCTTCAGACATATGATCAGGTTGCATAGTCCGACAAATTTGTTCAAACTCTCTTACATGAGTATAGGGGCTCTCAGAATCGAACCCTCGAAATATAGGAAGTATTTGTATCATGCTTGCATTTATTTTAAAAGGGTTATTGGTTTGAGGTAATACAATACATGATAATGGA
>NW_020645353.1:1614-1950 GCF_003573695.1 Papaver somniferum
GAAGTATTTGTATCATGCTTGCATTTATTTTGAAAGGGTTATTGGTTTGAGGTAAGACAATACATGATAATGGAATTTTTATTATGGGATACATGTATTCATGGAGAGCACGAGGTTGGACCATATTGAAAAGACACAAAGCCCACTATTTGGTTTTAATGGGTTTTCAAAAATTTGGTTTTTATGGGAAAATTTTGGTTTTGATGGGAATGAAAAACATTTGGTTTTTGATGGGAAACATTTGGTTTTTATGGGTTTTGAAAACTCCTTTTGGTTTTAATGGGATGAGACCCATCTAACCGGTTCAAATTTTCTGTGGGACAAGCCAAGCGAACG
>NW_020645354.1:0-411 GCF_003573695.1 Papaver somniferum
TTCCACAGTCATGTTTCCAAAAGATAGCTTCAACACTCCATTCCGACAGTTGATGATCGCATTGGCCGTTGCCAAGAAAGGGCGTCCTAAAATGATAGGAATGTGACAGTCTGGGTTTTGTACAGGTTGAGTGTCTAAGACAATGAAGTCTACGGGAAAATAGAATTTTTCAACCTTAACCAGCACATCTTCCACCACTCCACGAGGGACTTTGACGGATCGTTCCGCCAATTGGAGAGTCATAGGTGTTGGATTTAACTCTACAAGACCTAACTGCACATACACAGAGTATGGCAGGAGGTTCACACTTGCACCTAGATCTAATAGAGCTCGATTCACCGTGTGTTTTCCGATAGTGCAAGAGATGGTTGGACAACCTGGGTCCTTAAACTTGGGTAGAGTTTTGTTTAG
>NW_020645354.1:422-922 GCF_003573695.1 Papaver somniferum
GCAAGAAATTGTTGGACATCCTGGATCCCTAAACTTGGGTGGAGTTTTGTTCAGAATGATGGAACTCACCTGCTCAGCTAAGAAAGCACGTTTGTGCACATTGAGCTTGCGCTTTTGGGTACACAAGTCTTTGAGGAATTTGGCATAAGCAGGGATTTGTTTGATTGCTTCAAGAAAAGGAATGTTGATGTTGAATCTTTTGAATAGGTCTAACATCTCATTGTAATGAGTGCTTTTCTGTTGATAGATCAATCTCTGAGGAAATGGAGCCACAGGAAGATGAGTTGGTAAAGGGACATTCACAGCAGTAGAATTGTCAGGCTTTTTAACTTGCTCAGATTCTTTGGTTTTCTGGGGTGGTGGAGACAAAGTGGGGTTTGTATCAGCTTCATTAGGTTCGCCCACGTTGTTCTCGATGACCTTACCACTTCGGAGGGTGGTAATGGCATGGACTTGATCTGGAGAGGTTTCCTTGCAGGATGAAGAGCCTGTTTGAAATA
>NW_020645355.1:0-408 GCF_003573695.1 Papaver somniferum
TAAAATATCAAGATCATGTAGGTCTATAGACCAACATGTCCTGATAATTAGCATGTTTTCAATCAAAATATACACCTCTTGAGCTAAATTATAGCGTTCGAGTCTTTTCGAGTGTGTATTTTTCGAATGTACAGTCGAAATTGCTCTAAGTAGAAAAATCGTGTTTATGAGGCCTAGACTTCAAAATTTGGCTAAAATATCAAGATCATATGGGTCTATAGACCAACGTATCCTGATCATTAGCATGTTTCCAATCAAAATAGACACCTCTTGAGCTAAATTATAGAGTTCGAGTCTTTTCGAGTGTGTATTTTTCAAATGTACACTCGAAACTGCTCTAAGTAGACAAATCTTGTTTATTAGGCCTAGACTTCAAAATTTAGCTAAAATATCAAGATCATCTGGGAC
>NW_020645355.1:608-1000 GCF_003573695.1 Papaver somniferum
AATACACACTCGAAAAGACTCGAACGCTATAATTTAGCTCAACAGGTTTCTATTTTTATTGGAAACATGCTAATGATCAAGACATGTTGGTCTATAGACCCAGATGATCTTGATACTTTAGCAAAATTTTGAAATCAAGGCCTCATAAACAAGATTTTTCTACTTAGAGCAGTTTCGCGTGTACATTCGAAAAATACACACTCGAAAAGACTCGAACGTTATAATTTAGCTCAACCGATGTCTATTTTGATTGAAAACATGTTATATCAGGACATTTTGGTCTATAGACCCACATGATCTTGATATGTTAGCCAAGTTTTGAAGGCTAGGCCTCATAAACACGAATTTTCTACTTAGAGAAGTTTCGAGTGTACATTCATATAATACACACT
>NW_020645356.1:0-570 GCF_003573695.1 Papaver somniferum
ATGTCTATGTTTACGTTCGATAATTCCATTTTGTTGAGGTGTGTATACACAACTTGTTTGATGTAAAATACCATTCTGATGAAACCAAGACTGGAGTTCTTTAGATTTAAATTCAGAACCATTATCAGAACGAAAAGTTTGAAGTTGAGGAATGAATGTAGTATGAGTACCAGAAGTTATGGTAGCAATTTTGTGACCATATTGTCGAATCCCAAATTGGAAAATTTTTTGTAAACATATTAGAGTTTCTGATTTGGCAACCATGAGATAAACCCAAGTGCATCTAGTATAATCATCAACTAAAGTGAGAAAATATCTAGCACCCGTAGAGGATGCCATGGAAAATGGTCCCCAAAGATCAGCATGAATTAGCTGGAAAGCATAAGAAGAAGAAGAATTACTTTTATTAAATGGTAACCTTGTTTGTTTAGCCAAGGGACACACAATACAAGAGTGAATATTCTTGGAGTCAATGCAATTAAAAGTGCGAGATAAGAAACGAAAACAATCCTCACTGGGATGGCCTAAACGGCAATGCCACATATCCATTGGCCTCTTATTTGCAATAAA
>NW_020645356.1:581-1000 GCF_003573695.1 Papaver somniferum
TGAGATAAAAAACGAAAACAATCCTCACTGGGATGGCCTAAACGGCAATGCCACATATCCATTGGCCTCTTATTTGCAATAAAAGAAAAAACAGAAGGACGGAAGCTAAAATGATATAGGCCTGCAATGCGCCTACTTCATCCAATCTCCTTGTTCGTTTGAAGGTCCTGGAAGATACACGAATCATGATAGAATTTAATACAACAATTGGTTGTTTTTGTTAATTGACTAACCGATATGAGATTGAACTTAAAACTAGGAAGATGAAGAACGTTAAGTAATTTGATTTTAGGTGATAAATCAATATTAAAAACATGACTCACAGAGGTAAACGATCCATCTGGCAATTGGACTTCAATTGGTTTATCAACCAACGCATAAGTAGTGAAATACGATAAAGAAGAGCATATATGGTGCGT
>NW_020645357.1:0-170 GCF_003573695.1 Papaver somniferum
ATATCATTGCTTACACCACCAAAGAACACCTCCAACTTAGAAAAGGAGACTGAGCACATTAGCGAAGCCGACAATCCCACTGTTGTGAATATCCCTCTAACTCCTAATGCTCATGTTGCTCCATATCCTCAGAGGTTAGTTCGCCAACAGATAAGCACCCACTACAATGA
>NW_020645357.1:370-767 GCF_003573695.1 Papaver somniferum
TGTAAATGGATCTTCAGGAGGAAACGTAACATAGATGGAACTATTCAAAAATACAAGGCTAGGTTAGTAGTTAAAGGCTACAAACAAAAGGAAGGTATAGATTTCTTTGATACTTACTCACACGTTACGAGAATTACTTCCATTAGGATGTTAATTGCTATAGCTGCGGTTCATAACCTATAAATACATCAAATGGATGTAAAAACAGCTTTTCTACATGGTGAATTAGATGAAGAAATTTACATGGAACAACCTGAGGGCTTTGTAGTGAAAGGTTGTGAAAACAAAGTTTGTAAACTGAAAAAATCTTTGTATGGATTGAAACAAGCACCTAAACAATGGCATGAAAAATTTGATCATGTAATGTTTTCTAGTGGTTTTAGAATCAATGAATCTG
>NW_020645357.1:778-1000 GCF_003573695.1 Papaver somniferum
ATGTAATGAAACAAGCACCTAAACAATGGCATGAAAATTTTTATCATGTAATGTTTTCTAGTGGTTTTAGAATCAATGAATCTGACAAGTGTGTTTATACTAAACTTGTGAATGATGCCTGTGTGATTGTATGCTTGTATGTTGATGATATGCTTATAATTGGTACAAACATGGATGTAATTAATTCCACTAAGAGCATGCTGAATGAGAACTTTGACATGA
>NW_020645358.1:0-540 GCF_003573695.1 Papaver somniferum
CACTATTATTATTTTCAGAAACTGGTTATAATTGGTTATAGTGTAATGTACTGGTTATAACCAATTATGGCTGCATGCCATTTGTGTACTGATTATAAGTGGTATTTGTATTACCCTGCATGACCGAAGAGATAAACGGGGATTGACTGTTTTATGATAAACTACGATTGCCATAAGTCTGAATACCGTTTGATAAACATGATATCCAGTGGGCGGCGGCCTAGTTTTTGTCGAAACAATTTAATTGATTTATGATCTTTATCTGAATGCTAGCTAACCAGGGTTAGCCCACATTTAGTTAAAAATAATTTTACATTCCTTAGCGAACACACGCCATAAAATATCCAATTAACATCAGAAAAAAAAATAATATCTAGAATCAAAACAAGACCAGCATCTGTTATCCTCGCATTTATCAGTGACTTGGGGAGCCTCATTGCAAGTGATATCGCCCCTGCAGATACCAAAGAGCACCTCGGCAAGCGTTTCACTGCAAGCATCTCGACACATAGTGTGATCAGTGGAAATCCAGCAACACAC
>NW_020645358.1:551-1000 GCF_003573695.1 Papaver somniferum
AACTCTTAGATGAGGATAAATCCCCAATCTAAGTTCCCTGTTTCTGGACGCCAAAATGTGATTACTGGAAATCCAGCAACACACCCAAATGGAGAATATGCAAGATCTAAGACATAATAAACACTAGAACTTAAACTTATTTATTAATCTCAAGCGAAATACAAGTTACACTCGTGGGTTACAAGGAAACCCAAACTCTCTCTCTCCTATGCTAGACCTTTCCCTCTCCAAAAGATCTCTCCCTTTACATTGTCCAAAGGTCTCTATTTATAGGCCTAAGCAACCTTAGTGGCAAACAGCTCATATCATCTCGCCGAGGTTACTTTATTCTTCGCCCGGAGCATATTCCATAAAGTTTTTCCCCACCTTTCGCTGACTTCACGTGGTCTTGTCGGGACACCTATCCTTTTCCTTGCGTCTTACTGCTCCTACTTCGCCCGGAGCAACTC
>NW_020645359.1:0-289 GCF_003573695.1 Papaver somniferum
TAAAATTTTGCTTTGAGTTGGGATATTATTCTTCTCTTTTTGTTTTCACTTGTCACCAACTGGGACGAGTTAATGGTAGTGGTTGTCCCCCCCCCCACCCCCCCTTTTTTTTGTACAAAGGGTTAGGTAAGTGATGATAAAATGCGCCTACTCCCCCTCTCTTTTATCGAGAAGTGGTGGAATGGGCGAGTGATGATAGACCGCGCCTACTCCCCCTTTCTTTTTATCAGAAGTATGCGAAGGGCTAGGCGGACGATGGTTGGACGCGCCTACTCCCCCTTTCTTTTTT
>NW_020645359.1:300-1000 GCF_003573695.1 Papaver somniferum
GGGCGTTGGTTGAACGCGCATACTCCACCTTTATTTTTTATCAGAAGGGAGCAGTGGGATGTCCGGGCGTTGGTTGATCGCGCTTACTCCCCCTTTCTTTTTTATCAAAAGTACGTGGTGGGATGGGTTGGCGTCGGTTGAACGCGCCTACTTCCCCTTTCTTTTTATTAGAAGGAAGCGGTGGGATGGGTGGGCGTTGGTTGAACGCACCTACTCCCCCTTTCTTTTTTATCAGAATGAAGCGGTGAGATGGGTGGGCGTTGGTTGAAAGCGCTTACTCCCCCTTTCCTTTTTTTATCAAAACTACGCGGTGGGATGGGGTGTCGTCGGTAAAACGAGCCTACTCCGCTTTCTTTTTATCAGAAGGAAGCGGTGAGATGGGCGGGCGTTGGTTGAAAGCGCTTACTACCCTTTCTTTTTTTATCAAAAGTACGCGGTAGGATGGGATGGCGTCGGTAGAACGCGCTTACTCCCCGTTTCTTTTTATCAGAAGTGGTTGAACGCGCCTACTCCCCCTTTCTTTTTTTTATCAAAAGTACGCGGTGAGATGGGTTGGCGTCGGTAGAATGCGCCTACTCCACCTTTCTATTTATCAGAAGGAAGCGGTGGGATGGGCGGGCGTTGGTTGAACACGCCTACTCCCCCTTTCTTTTTTATCAAAAGGAAGCGGTGGGATGGGAGGCCATTGGTTGAACGCGCC
>NW_020645360.1:0-1000 GCF_003573695.1 Papaver somniferum
TGTTGGGAAGTTTTCTTCTTGTGGAATTTATTGATTGGTTTTCTTCCACAAGCTGCCCAAGTGAAAAAAAAATATAAAAAATAAAATAAAAATAAATGTTGACAACAAATATCCAAAAATCATAAGCCTCGTACACGCTTGAAGCTTTCATACTTGAAGCTTTCATACTTCTAGTCTTCTAGATCTAGACTACTGGTGCAGTGTTTGTTTTTATTTCGACTTTTTAAGAATTTTTACCGTCTCACGTCATTGGGATTTTTGCCATACTTGTATACCAGATACCAGTGTAGTGTTTGTTTTTTTTGTTTTTTTGACTTTTTAACAAATTTTATCACCTTGTGTCATTGGGGTTTTTCTCAAAAGAACTGGGGAAGTTGAATCTAAACCCAACTAATCTAGGGTGATAAGGGAGTGTTTAAATGATATGAAATTTTTTTTTTTTTTTTTTTTTTTTGGTAACTTATCAATTTTTGTTTTGACCACTACCAAAAAAAAAAAAAATAATTATCAAAAGGAGAGCAAAAAGTGATCCGAGAAGCGCAAAAATCGTAGTCGACTCGCAAACTAGGTCCCATTCAACATATTTTTCTAAATCGGACAAAAATATCCTTACTCAATACACTCAATGACCACAAACTCACCGTATCCTCTGAAACACTCCCCTCCCCATCCTCCGAGGAACTCCACCACCGTCATCTCCACTGGCCCAATTTATATTTATGCTAAGAAGTAAGAAACATGGGTGGCTTAAAGAGAAAGACCAGTTTCTAGTCATTTTGTTTCTTATATTCTTGTTTATATATACGAAAAGCATCCATTGTTCATTCTGGATCCCTTAAAACTCACGTTTCCTTTTCTCCTTTTGGCTACAAACTCTTAAACTTAATTGGATATCACCTGTTTCCCTTAAAACTCAAGGATACTCGCGTTGATTAAGATTGGTCCACTATTCGTCTAATAATCTCACATTTGGACAATCCATATTAATCCCATTCCAAAA
>NW_020645361.1:0-924 GCF_003573695.1 Papaver somniferum
TTGAATCAAATAGAAAGACAAAGCCAACACAAAAAGAAAGAGTTGATAAAAATGTTGAATTTAATATACGTTAACTCAAAAAAGCCTACACACTTTGTTATAAGTCGGAAATTGATTTATGAGACTAAATTGTAAACTAGATAAACTCATCTTTAACTGAAAAAGTTTGAAAAATGTATTGTAATCACAAATAATATGATCTAAGGCATTACGTCTACTAAAAATTGCATTTATATGTACGTTGATTCAAGAAAATATGAAGGAAGTCAAATTTCACAACAGAAGAAGGATGAAAGACCATGCAGAACTAACCCAAATCCTAACAAATTTAATCTATCTTGAATCAAATAGAAATTCAAAGCCAACTCAAAAAGAAAGAGTTCATAAAAATGTTGAATTTTATATATGTTAACTCAAAAAAGTCTACACATTTCGTTATAAGTCGGAAATTGATTTCTGAGACTAAATTGTAAACTAGATAAACTCATCTTTGACAGAAAAACTTTGAAAAATGTATTGTAATTACAATTAATATGTTTTAAGGCAATACGTCTAGTAAAAATTGCATTTCTATGTACGTTGATTCAAGAAAATATGAAGGAAGTCAAATTTCACAATAGAAGGAGGAAAGACCATGCAGAACTAACCCAAATCCTAACAAATTTCATCTATCTTGAATCAAATAGAAATACAAAGCCAACACAAAAAGAAAGAGTTCATAAAAATGTTGAATTTTATATACGTTAACTCAAAAAAGTCTACACACTTCGTTATAAGTCAAAAATTGATTTCTGAGATTAAATTGTAAACTAGATAAACTCATCTTTGACAGAAAAAGTTTGAAAAATGTATTGTAATTACAATTAATACGTTCTAAGGCAATACGTCTAGTAAAAATTGCATTTCTATGTACGTTGATTCAAG
>NW_020645362.1:0-499 GCF_003573695.1 Papaver somniferum
CACCCGAATGCTGCTACCTGCACAATTCCTAACTATTAGCCCTATTCCACCTTATAATGAATCTGACTTAAAAGAAGCATCAAAATTTGTAAACATTATCAGGAGGTTTCCATCTTAGCGGCTGCACAACCCCATTAGTAGAAGAAACAAGATTAGTTCCAGGAGGCACAAGTTTATTAATGACATCTATTGACATTGTCTTATTTGGAGTTATGTTCTGAAAAATCTTTGAACATCAAATTGTCCAAACTGATGCTTCAAATGTCCTGCACCAAAGGTAATATTATTTCCTGCAGAAAACCAAGAGAGAATCTAGCTCCTAAATGAACAATGTTGTACCATAATATTACTAACATTGATATTTAAAACCAAACAAATAATTTCCATATCTAGCTAGTTTATCTCTTGTTGGGACTATATCTTTTAAGCACTTCCAAACAAATAATTTAACTTCCACAAAGCTTTCCATACCTGTGGAAAAACATAATTAGTACCTGGA
>NW_020645362.1:510-1000 GCF_003573695.1 Papaver somniferum
GCACTTCCAAACAAATAATTTAACTTCCACAAAGCTTTCCATACCTGTGGAAAAACAGAATTAGTACCTGCAAAAGTATTAGATGCACTAGACAACACATTATAAACACTCTTAACAGAGAATTGGCCTTTGCTATCTGGAAGCCAAATAAGAGTATGGAGTCCAATTCACCCACCATTGAGTTCTGGTGGTACTCCGTAGCTGGTGGTACTCCGAAAATATGAATATTACGAAGTAAAAGATTTCATCAAATGTGAATGCTTCCCCCTTTCCTCTAAGTAGCGCGCTTTAACGGTTATTATGTTCTTCGTGTTCTTCCTTGCACCAGCAGCAAGCTTTTCTCCTGCGTGACTTTCTTTCGATTCTTCTCGGCTCCTAAACTCTCCCAAAGACTCTCCAACTCTTCTAAACTCTTTAGCCTTGTATTTATAGTGTTTTAGAACAAAAATATCCGACCATAACACCGTATAATCTCCCATTAATCCCGTCA
>NW_020645363.1:0-373 GCF_003573695.1 Papaver somniferum
TTATAATCATCATCACCATCCTCCTCCTCATCATCATCACAATATAATTTTTGATATTCACGAATTCTCAAGCTTTGTTCCCAACTACATGGTCTATGTTTATAATATTTCTCATATATCGTTAGAGGTGATTCCTCAATACAAGTTGGAGTATCAATATATTGCTGCCGACTCATATATTCACCAAGAGTCATTTCCGAAGACGTCTCTTGATAACGAGAATTTATGGACATATATTCTCGTAACGTCATCTCAGGTGGCGTCTCCTGAAAAGGATTCATCACCGAGGAAGCACAAACTACAGAGGAATTCTACACAATCACAAACAAGGCTGACTCGACCAAATCAAACCTATAAATTCTAGCAAACAAAA
>NW_020645363.1:420-1000 GCF_003573695.1 Papaver somniferum
CGAGGGAAGCTTAGTAGAGCTTTGATACCCAAGGCCTCACCGCATTAGAAGGCGGCGCAGTCACGCATTCAACTCACAGAAACCATCATGAACTTTGAAGTGTGCTTAAAGAGCAACCAATATTTTTCGAACGAGTTTCCTATTAAGCTCGTTACCCTATAGGTCTCGTTCTAGTCAAAATTTTAGGCTTAGGATCGCGTTTGGTTTCGTTTTCCTAAGGTGGGAAAGAAGAGAACGGTGATGAAATCCGAACCCTTATCTTGTATTGGCCAGGCCTTGCCCTTTACTAGGAATTTAAAACAGCCGTATTCAAGTCCTCAGCATATATTCACCTTAAGGCAAACAGTAAACCCGCTTGCAGGAGATTCGCGGGTGTTTAGAAGTTTACCTCCCGTACCAGACGGGCGAAGAACCGCTGTAGTCGACTCGGGCCACTGACTCCGGTGTCAGTGTGCGAACCCGAGGGGCCGACACGATATAGTAATCGTCGTCCTTCCCTACAAACAGTTTGTATTTAATTTTTTTTTTAATTTATAACCCTTCCGTAGGGTTTTAAAAATAATGTCCAAAAATAAAAGAT
>NW_020645364.1:0-397 GCF_003573695.1 Papaver somniferum
TGATTAACAAACAAATATCAAGCAAAGAATTTAAAGAACCAATATTTTTATAAAACTAAACCAAGCAAAATAATACCAACATCCTCAATATTTAAAAAAATAATTAATCAAAATAAACAATTTCTAAAAACAAAAACCACATTATTCAAAAGTTTCTTTGATTATCTGCTCAACTAAAATCATGCATCTGGTACTCGTGTTGCAGCATTAACAGGCTGTGCTGGAACTTCAAGTACCTTTTTCTCTAGAGGTGTCTCCCTGGGTATTTCTAGCGCTCCAGACACAGTTTCACCAACAGGCTCATTCGAAGGAATGGGAGCATGGACACCATCCATTTCAACAGAAGCAGAAGCAGGAAGAGTAAGATTGTCAACGTGAGCTTGAACTTCAGCTAACA
>NW_020645364.1:597-753 GCF_003573695.1 Papaver somniferum
CAACAGCAGCAGCACAAGGCAAAGAAAGCAATGCAGCAGTGCAGTACTGCAGGGCAGTGGAAGCAGAAGCAAGGAAGAAAACAGGGCAGCAGTGCAAGGCAAGTGCACAGCAGCAGGGGAATAAAGCAACAGCAGCAGAACAAGGCAAGGGAGAAA
>NW_020645364.1:764-1000 GCF_003573695.1 Papaver somniferum
AAAGATGGCAGTGAACAAAACAGTGTAAACAAGATAATGAGTAACAAAACAGTGAACAAAAACAAAACAAAATGGAACAAAGTGAAAGTGACACAAAGGCAATTAGCCTAAGGCAGTGCAGTAAATAAAACAAGACAATGAAGACAATGAAGAAAATTTACAAGACAATGACTAAACAAGCAGAGAACAATGCAAATGAACCAAGGCCTAAGCCAAGGGCAAGGGAGATGGTGAAG
>NW_020645365.1:0-250 GCF_003573695.1 Papaver somniferum
AAATATTTCAGGTCATTTTTACGAAAGCAAAGCGTGTACAGCTGCCTATGCTTTTCGTTAAAATTCAGATTTGCTCTTTGGACCTTCAATTCCAATCATAACTAGACAAATGATGGCTCATTATAAATATTACATATTATAGAAAAATATCAAGTAGAAAAAGGAACAAAATATTTCAGTTCATTTTTAGGTAAGCAAAGCGTGTACAGCTGCCTATGCTTTTCGTTAAAAATTCTATTTTGCTCTTTGG
>NW_020645365.1:450-830 GCF_003573695.1 Papaver somniferum
AAATATCAAGATCATGTGGGTCTATAGACCAACATGTCCTGATAATTATCATGTTTTCAATCAAAATAGACACCTCTTGAGCTAAATTATAACGTTCGAGTCTTTTCGAGTGTGTATTTTTCGAATGTACACTCGAAACTTCTCTAAGTAGACAAATCTTGTGTATGAGGCCTAGACTTCAAAATTTAGCTAAAATATCAAGATCATCTGGGTCTATAGACCAACATGTCCTGATCATTAGCATGTTTCCAATAAAAATAGACACCGGTTGAGCTAAATTATAGCGTTCGAGTCTTTTCGAGTGTGTATTATTTGAATGTACACTCGAAACTGCTCTAAGTAAAAAATTCGTGTTTATTATGCCTAGCCTTCAAAACTTG
>NW_020645366.1:0-311 GCF_003573695.1 Papaver somniferum
CTTCCCTTGTTTCATTCTTGTTTGTTTCTTCCATCTTTTGTATTCTTTCAGGGCATACAGAGGAGAAGTGTCCTGGTTTATCACATCTGTAACAAATAATGTTTGATCTATCATTCTTTTCTTTCCCTTGGTTTTGATCATTCTGACTTGTTGTTCTATCTTGTGAGTTAAACCTTCCTCCCCTTCGCCGGCCTCTGTTTCCTCTACCACCTCTTCCACGACCTCTTCCTCTTTTCGCAGAGTTTTGTTGGTAAGAGTTTGTGTACAAGAGTTTTCCTTGAGTTTCTCCATTGTTTTCTTCATCAAGGATT
>NW_020645366.1:511-724 GCF_003573695.1 Papaver somniferum
TTTTTTTTTTTTTTTTTTTTTTTTTTTTTTTTTTTTTTTTTTGTATATCCGGGTATTCGAGACGTACCGGTTTCCCAGGCATATTTTTGATATTTTTATGAAAAAGAAAGTGGAGAAAATAGATTTTACTGCACTAGTATTACTATTTATACAGTAGTAATACCCTTTATTCATCTAGCTGGCCCCACAATTTAAGGAAGCACGGGGTGACGT
>NW_020645367.1:0-266 GCF_003573695.1 Papaver somniferum
CTTACAATGTTTATCTAGCTGTGTAGCGGATATCTCTTTATCTAGCAGTCGTGCAGATGTGTCTCCCCTTTTCTTCAGTCAGCTTTAGAGCTGACACCTTTAATTTCTCTGGCATTCTAGTTACTGGGAGATAGGTTGAGAATATGTATGTCATCATAGCTCTTTGGGTACTTGTGACCAATTAGAAGTCATGGTTTTTGTGGGTACACCTCTGTTAAACCCACCCGAGATTAACTCGGTTTTATTTTTTAGTTTTGCTCGAGGAC
>NW_020645367.1:466-739 GCF_003573695.1 Papaver somniferum
TTTTATAAAATCTATCTTGGCAATAAACTAGAGTTAATATTTGTTTTGTTTTGAACTATAATCGCCTAGAATTAAATTCTGAACCACTTGAAAATGAAAAATGGCCGAATATTTAGTCCCAATACTCTTGCCCATATTGTTAATATTTTTTGTATATATTTTTATTTTTAAATCTTTACAAGTCCGAGCAACGAACCTTTACTACCACTTTCAAAACTATAACAAAATGGCGCCACCGACGCGGACTTGTATATAGATTTATTTTTATTTTTT
>NW_020645367.1:750-1000 GCF_003573695.1 Papaver somniferum
TACTCTTGCCCATATTGTTAATATTTTTTGTATATATTTTTATTTTTAAATCTTTACAAGTCCGAGCAACGAACTTTTACTACCACTTTCAAAACTATAACAAAATGGCGCCGCCGACGCGGACTTGTATATAGATTTTTTTTTATTTTTTTAGGTTTATTTTATTTTTTTTATTATTTGTTCCTTTTTACTTTGTCTTTTTTTTCTTTGATTTACAGGTTCGAAGTGGAGCACTAAGGACTTGGAGAGG
>NW_020645368.1:0-419 GCF_003573695.1 Papaver somniferum
GCACCCTCAACGTCATCTCTAAAACCCAATTCTGAACTTAATACTTCATATGTATTTTTCCTAACTTTTTCAGAAGATTCAAGTAAAGCATCAGTTAGAGGCGTAAAAGAAAATTTTGTACCTTTCACTGGCGTCCAATTCTCATTAGATGCCTTAGTAAACATATTAGGGTTGGAAACTAACTTGTTTTCCAAATCAGACTTGGAAACAGACTTCTTGTTGGTCACGGACTTGTGAACCTCAGAGTTTTGCAAAGTCACGGACGTCTCTTCCAAATTAGCCCCAGGCGTATTTTCCAAATTAGACACGGTTTCAGAATTTTGCTTGGACTTGATTTCAGAATTCTGGTTTTGCACGAACTTGCCTCCACAAACGTTAGTTGTACCAATCTTGTTCCCGGACATACCAGCTTCAACAGG
>NW_020645368.1:430-1000 GCF_003573695.1 Papaver somniferum
ATTTCAGAATTCTGGTTTTGCACGGACTTGCCTCCACAAACGTTAGTTGTACCAATCTTGTTCCCGGACATACCAACTTCAACGGGCTTAGTCACAGCTCCTTTATGTGCAGCAATAGCTTTCTTATCTTCAATCACGCTTTTGCACTTGATTAACCTGAATTGAGCCTCACGGAATTCTATTGAAGAGATAGCAAGCTCATTCTCCAACTGCTCATTGCTAGATTGAACTGTAGCCTCAATTCTGTTATCATTAGTAACTCCAATAGTACTTGAATCTGAAACACAAAGTATAGTTTCCTGATTTGCATGAGCTGCATGGGCTATTGCAGCCTTGTGCTTCTCAAAATCTTGTTCAATTTGATTAGTATTACCATCCACGCCCACACTAACTTCTGGTAAAACAACTTTAGATTTGATTTGCCATCTCTTACCAGCATTAGGATCATAACTACCCTTAAAAGTCTTCTCTCCCACGACTACTTGTTGTTGTTTCTCTTTGTTCCCATCAATTTTAGTCGACTTCTTCTTGCATTCAGCATCCGCATGACCAATAATATTACACTTTGAA
>NW_020645369.1:0-266 GCF_003573695.1 Papaver somniferum
GGCTTCTTTGTCTGAACGTGCTTGTCTTGGCTTCTTTGTCTGAACGTGCTTGTCTTGGCTTCTCTGTCTGTACGTGTTTTGTCCAGGATACCTTGTCTGTACGTATTTGGCTTGGCAGCAACACACTGCTCCATGCCTGACAAAACAACTTTTCTTGCACTATCTTTAACCCAACATTACCAGTATTTCTGTCATAAGCATGGGTTTTCTTTCTTGTTTGTAACTACACAAACACTATATAAGAGAGTAGTTGTAAGCTCAGAAAA
>NW_020645369.1:466-844 GCF_003573695.1 Papaver somniferum
TACCCAACAAACTAAAGGCAATATCATCTTTACTATATTTTGTAACAACATGGGAAAGAGTACTGTAGACAAACCCCAAAGTTTAGTGGCAAAGACTTTAAACGATGACAGTCCAAAATGTTATTCTTCTTAAAAGACCAAAGGCTAGATGAAGTTGCCTTAGAAAGACCCTCAAGAAGACTTCATGACCGTGGCTATGAAGATAAACTGGATAGGTGGACTAGGAAGAATTACATGTGCAAAAACCACATTCTTAAATGTCTGGATGACTCCTTGTACGACTTTTATAATGCAAAAGAGAATTTTACTGCTTTTGATTTATGGGAAGCCCTAGAAGAAAAATATCTTGCAGAGGCTGCTGGAAGCAAGAAGTTCTTG
>NW_020645370.1:0-198 GCF_003573695.1 Papaver somniferum
CGTCGTCCCAGTGATGGGTTCTAACTCCGCATATTGGAAACACGCTCAAAGGAATTTTTCATTGCTCAAAAGAGGTGTACAAATGATGAAATGGAGATAATAATGAAAATCGGGTGTTTGCAACGTTTATAATTGTTGCAAACACCGTTACAAAGAACGATAAATGAAAAGTGTTGTAGTATGCAGAATACTACGACC
>NW_020645370.1:209-465 GCF_003573695.1 Papaver somniferum
GATAATAATGAAAATCGGGTGTTTGCAACGTTTATAATTGTTGCAAACACCGTTACAAAGAACGATAAATGAAAAGTGTTGTAGTATACAGAATACTACGACCCTCAAGTGACAGTCGTTGTTACTGTAGTATGAACGACTGTCTCTGGTTGTCTAATGTTCTTCGTGTTCTTGAGTTGCAGCAGTAGAAATGGTGGCTCTGCAACTCGATTTTTCTTCACTCTGTAGCCTCCAAAGCTTCCCCAAACTCTCGACC
>NW_020645370.1:665-1000 GCF_003573695.1 Papaver somniferum
GAACCTTGGAAGGCACTAAAGAATCTCCTTGGTTGGCATACAATCATTGACTATAGGAGGAAGTACCCTGATGCGAAATTCCAATTGTTGTACACGAGTTTGCACTCAAGCATACTAAAATTCATATATAAGTGACAGAGATCCACTCAGATAGTTGCACTATGGACATCATATTCGGAGTCAAAACTAATCACATGGATAGATCAAGAAGATGGATATAGAAAAACATAGATGGTTTTGATGTTTACTAAGTGAACGGCGTTTCCCATATCTGTCTGAAGGCCTCCGCCAAAATGAACCTATCCTAATGGATTGAGATACTAGTCTGACTAATA
>NW_020645371.1:0-358 GCF_003573695.1 Papaver somniferum
ATCATCAATAGTTGAAGACCGAAGACGAATACCAAGATGGAGAAGACGATCTGGAAACTACGTTTCTATTGGATGATGCTGTGAGAGTGGTGCTTTCGTCATTGCAATCAGATGTGAAGGTGGTAAGTACTCTCATCCTCTATTTTTAACAATAGTGGTTGATTTCCTTTCTTAGAGATCATCAGAAATATTATTGTTTTCCACGATTTTGTGGAGTCTCCAGAAATAATTCGGAAGGTTTCCTTCCCACCATTGAACGTGTATAGGATTCTCTCTTAATTCCTACCTACACACATGTGAGACCCATAAAAATGCCGTCTTATTGAGTGCAATTATCATAAAATCCTTTTAAGTGAGG
>NW_020645371.1:369-1000 GCF_003573695.1 Papaver somniferum
GTGAGACCCATAAAAAAGATGTCTTATTGAGTGCAATTATCATAAAATCCTTTTAAGTGAGGCAGAAGTCGAGGCGAAATGCTTATTGATCGCTCTCAAACACGCATTCTCTCATTATGGTGTGGTTATTTCTTACTCAAGATTTAAGAATGAATATGTTCTTTGGTATTTCTAACTTCTTATTACTAGCATGCAGAAACTCTATGTCCTCATAGCTCTTTGGATGCTTGAGAAGCTGGAACGCTTTGAAGTTGGAGTAGGTGTTGTGGGTATATCTCTCGTAAGCCCTCACGAGACTATAACTCGTCCACTAGGGACACCTAGGGGTTCAAAGGCCTGTTATTCATGCTAAGAGTAATCGTATTCTCGGCGACACGGAGTTGTATGTATGTTTTAGAATTATTTTATTTGATTTGCTCGAGGACTAGCAAAGTCTAAGTACGGGGGAATTTGATAGGTGTTTAAAGCACCTAATTTTACATATAGTATTTATGATTTATTCACTACTTTTCTTGTAAATTATGTATCTTATGATTGCTTTTGAGTTTATCAGGTGCAACAGAGTCATTATGAGCAAAAGAAGGAGAAAACGTCCATTTAAAGCGTAAAGAGCAAAAAGGTCAATTCACAG
>NW_020645372.1:0-349 GCF_003573695.1 Papaver somniferum
TAGATTAAAAAAAAAAAAAAAAAGGTTGTTGCTGCCATTAACGAAGCTGTTTCCATTGAATGGAAGATTTGTCGGCAGCGATGATGATCATAAGTTAAGAACTCGAGCATGATTGTGATAATGAGACACTGATAATGTCGTGATTGATAGAAGGAGTGTGTGATGAAGAGAAGAGTATAACAACGTTGTGGTGATGTTGTTGTTGATGCCAGTAATGGAGTTGGTGTTTATCGAAGGTGTACGGCAGGTGGTGGTTGCTCGGTCATGGGACGACGTTTGCTAGAGCTTTAGGGTTTCACAACCCTAAGATCAGGTAAGAACCGCCGTAAAAAAAAAAAAAAAAAAAAAA
>NW_020645373.1:0-844 GCF_003573695.1 Papaver somniferum
GATTTCCGAGACTAAATTGTAAACTAGATAAACTCATCTTTAAAAAAAAAAAGTTTGAAAAATATATTGTAATTACAATTAATATGTTCTAAGGCAATACGTCTAGTAAAAATTGCATTTCTATGTACAATGATTCAAGAAAATATGAAGGAAGTCAAATTTCACAATAGAAGAAGGATGAAATACCATGCACAACTAATCCAAATCCTAGCATATTTCATCTATCTTGAATCAAATAGAAAGACAAAGCCACCACAAAAAGAAAGAGTTCATAAATATGTTGAATTTTATATACGTTAACTCTAAAAAGTCTACACATTTTGTTATAAGTCGGAAATTGATTTCTGAGACTAAATTGTAAACTAGATAAACTCATCTTTAACAGAAAAAATTTGAAAAATGTATTGTAATTAAAATTAATATGTTATAAGAAAATACGTCTAGTAAAAATTGCATTTTTATGTACGTTGATTCAAGAAAATATGAAGGAAGTCAAATTTCACAATAGAAGAAGGATGAAAGACCATGCACAACTAATCCAAATCCTAACAAATTTCATCTATCTTGAATCAAATAGAAAGACAAAGCCAACACAAGAAGAAAGAGTTCATAGAAATGTTGAATTGTATATACGTTAACTCAAAAAAGTATACACATTTCGTTATAAGTCGGAAATTGATTTCTGAGACTAAATTGTAAACTAGATAAACTCATCTATAACAGAAAAAGTTTGAAAAATGTATTGTAATTACAATTAATATGTTATAAGGCAATACGTCTAGTAAAAAATGCATTTCTATGTACGTTGATTCAAGAAAATATGAAGGAAGTCAAATTTCACAAT
>NW_020645374.1:0-269 GCF_003573695.1 Papaver somniferum
CTTACAGGGATCAGTGGTGTTATTACTCTAACAGTATAAATAAGTCTATGAATCCGTGATTGAGATAAGACAACAAAGATAAACAGACAACATTCGAACACCCGAATACACGTCTAACAAGGATTCTACGAGTAATCTCTCTCGAGAATTCATCAATCACTCAGAACTTATCAGAACTCAACAGTTCACCAAATACTGCAGAAACCTTCAATACACCCACAATCCTCGATCATCACTGATCCCACACAATTTTCAGTTTCCCTCCTACA
>NW_020645374.1:280-1000 GCF_003573695.1 Papaver somniferum
CAACACACCCACAATCCTTGATCATCACTGATCCCACACAACTCTCAGCTTCCCTCCTACAGATCAACCCATCTCCCTCTTTGCGACCGAATTGACTCTGGAACGGCCATTGTCTTGGTTTAGGCCGGAGTCATACAGATTGATTTCCCGAATCTAAGCACCCCCTTTGCAGTGGTGCATCTGTGTGAGGATTAAAATTTTGCCCGGTTGAGGAGTCTCGACAGCGCGCTCGACTCTCCACTTTCCCAAAAAACTGGCGACTCGTTTTCCCCCATCCACATGACCAATGTATTTTCTTAGAGCAGCTGTTTTCCTTTCTTCTTTCAGAGCAGGATTGAACAACTTGATATACAAAGAGACTTCCTCATCAATACTATGTCCTTTTTCTGAATCACTATCATCTGACAGATCATCCAACTGATCCTCAAGGGATTTTTTCCAGTCGAAAGAAGAATCAGTTAATGGAAAGTTTTTTGAGTTCTTCTCAGAAGTTTCAATCAGTTGAGACTTACGTGAGTGGATCTGAATTGGTGTTGCGTTATCAGAGTTAGTACTCTTGTCCATAGAGTCATATCGCTACAAATACAGACTGATTAGGTCTTAAACGTGTTTGCCTGCTCTGATACCAATTGAAAAAGCGGGGGTATAACAACACCACCCAATATTTCGTTTACTAATCTGTATGGACAAACTCCGAAGCACTCTACTAGAGAATCAACT
>NW_020645375.1:0-473 GCF_003573695.1 Papaver somniferum
TGATTTACTCAAGCTAATAGAAATCAACGAGTCTTTAATCAAACACAAGGAATAACTTGGATGGTACCAAAGACCAATATCCAAGGATCAATCAATGACAATCAACAACCAAAGGTTGGATTACTCTAATTGATGATCTAACACACAACTTGTATTATTTCAATTATAAAGATAAAACAATATAATTCGGAAATAAAAATAACACAGACACCAGAAATTTTGTTAACGAGGAAACTGCAAATGCAGAAAAACCACGGAACCTAGTCCAGATTGAACACACATTGTATTAAGCCACTATAGACACTAGCCTACTCCAAGCTAACTTCGGACTGGACTGTAGTTGAACCCCAATCAGTCTCCCACTGATCCAAGGTACAGTTGTACTCCCTACGCCTCTGATCCCAGCAGGATACTGCGCACTTGATTCCCTTAGCTGATCTCACCCACAACTAAGAGTTGCTACGACCCAAAAT
>NW_020645375.1:484-1000 GCF_003573695.1 Papaver somniferum
CGCACTTGATTCCCTTAGCTGATCTTACCCACAACTAAGAGTTGCTACAACCTAAAATCGCAGGCTTTGACAATAAACAAATTTGTCTCCCACAGACAAGTCTATCAAAGGATCAATCTATCTCCCACAGATAAACCCTAAAGTTTTTGTTCCGTCTTTTGATAATAATCAAGGTGAACAGGAACGAATTGATAATCCGGTCTTATATTCCCGAAGAACAGCCTAGAGTTATCAATCACCTCACAATAATCTTAATCGTATGGTAGCGAAACAAGATGTTGCGGAATCACAAACAATGAGACGAAGATGTTTGTGATTACTTTTTATATCTTGCCTATCGGAGATATCAATCTCAAGCCAATCAATCTGATTGTACTCGTACGATAGAAGATGCAAGATCAGATCACACAACTACGATAAAAGTAGTAACGGTCTAGCTTCACAATCCCAATGAAGTATTTAAGTCCTTAACCTGGTTTTAGAAGAAGAAAACCGAAGTTTAAAGGAGAAACACTC
>NW_020645376.1:0-500 GCF_003573695.1 Papaver somniferum
GATGTATACCTGGGAATGACCAGTCCAGTATTATTTCCTTTTGTCATGATCATGCTTGTGGGGATCACTTTAGTGCTAAGAAGACTGCTGCTAAGATATTGCAGTGTGGATTCTATTGGCCTTCGTTGTTTAAAGACTCCCACAGTTACTGTGTTACTTGTGAACGTTGCCAGAAATTAGGAACCATTTCCCGTAGGAACATGATGCCCTTGAACCCTATTTTAGTTGTTGAGGTCTTTGATGTGTGGGGTATTAACTTTATGGGTCCGTTTCCTAACTTTTTTGGTAACTTATACATCCTTGTCGCTGTAGACTATGTCTCTAAGTGGGTTGAGGCGGTTGCGTGTAAAACCAATGACTATAGGGTTGTGATTGAGTTCTTGAAAAATAATATACTTACACGTTTTGGTACACCGCGATCTATAATTAGTGATGGAGGGTCGCACTTTTGTAATGGACATTCTAGGCTTTTGATGAAGAAATATGGTATTACACATAAG
>NW_020645376.1:542-1000 GCF_003573695.1 Papaver somniferum
CTTCTGATGAAGAAATATGGTATTACACATAAGGTAGCTACCCCGTATCATCCACAAACTAGTGGTCAGGTAGAGGTTTCCAATAGGGAGATAAAACGTATATTAGAGAAAACAGTTAATCCTAATCGGAAAGTCTGGTCGTCTAGGATTACTGATGCCTTATGGGCTTACAGTACTGCGTTTAAGACCCCCATTGGAATGTCGCCTTATCGGCTTGTGTATGGCAAGGCATGCCATTTACATGTTGAGTTAGAACATAGAGCTTATTGGGCTGTTAAGCAGCTAAATTTTTCACTTGACAAGGCAGGAGCCCATAGGAAACTCCAGCTAAATGAGTTGGAAGAGATTCGCATAGATGCTTACGATAGTGAGAAGGAGTATAAGAACAAAATGAAACTTGTGCATGATAAGAATATTTTAAGAAAGTCATTTTCTCCAGGTCAAAAAGTTCTTCTGTA
>NW_020645377.1:0-312 GCF_003573695.1 Papaver somniferum
CTTGGGTATGCCAAGCCCATATCTTCTTTAAGAACAATTCTTCCTTCTTGAGCCCATTCCTAGCTTTTTTGACGTGCGCTCCATTCTTTGCGGCTTCCTTGCGTAATTCCTCCCGGCTTTTTACCGCTTTTCTGCTCTTTTCCGCTCCGCAATTCATCTAACTTTATTTATTACCTAAAAATGCAAAATTAATTAATAAAAATATTTATTCTTGAAAACAAAGAAAATACAGAATATGGGATGAAATGTAGAATTAATGCACAAAAGATGAGTTAAATGCCAAGAAAAATATATAGAAATATGCACTTTTTA
>NW_020645377.1:323-1000 GCF_003573695.1 Papaver somniferum
ATTAATGCACAAAAGATGAGTTAAATGCCAAGAAAAATATATAGAAATATGCACTTTTTATGACTCATCAATAGGACTTATGCACATATATGTTTCCACAACAATACTTATGTCCATCATTGGTTATGTAATCTAAACTCTCATTCCAATCATTGAAACATTCTTAGAGGACGTTATATAGTTGTTACACCATTTCTTGTCAAAGAAATTTTCAAAGTGATTGAAACATATCATGACTTTCATCACTAGGTCAAGATAAACATGGTCGAAGCGAAACACTTACCAACACATATTTCGATATATAGATAGGCGAGGTATACTTGGCTCGAAATACCAAATGTGTATAATCTAAGTATATATATAGCATACGACTTTTTGTCTCAAGAAGTAGAAGATAGAGTAGATAGACTTTTGAGTGACAGATAAGTTCAAGTCTTCACATACATTTTTGTCAAGAAGTTCCACCGGTTCCTTGAGTAGTTCTTCTTCTTGTATGATGAATCGCCATGAAGTCCTTGAGCTCAACTACACTTTCTATCCTAGTCCGAGACTTAGCTATAGTAGACTAGAAATCAAGACTTATAGTTTTGATCACTAACATTGACAAACATGCTTGAGATAGCAACGCATGCGAGTTCGACCGAGCAATGCTCTAACAGACAACACGCTGATTGACG
>NW_020645378.1:0-386 GCF_003573695.1 Papaver somniferum
ACGCAATTCAAGCATCTTGGAGTATCTCTGATGAAGAAGAAGATGAGTAATTCGTGTTCTTATTGTTGCCTAGTATGTCTTCTTTTTGATTTAGTTGGAAGAATAACTAGTGCTTGAATAGCAATGATTGTGACTACACATAGCTATTATTTTTTCATCTTCTTGTTCTTTTTTAGGTTTATTGGTTTAAATTCTAAAAATATTTGGAGGATGATGGTTTGCAGTATTTAATCTTTGTGATTTGTTATCTTGCAATTTGTTATGGGATATTGGTGTTTACGTCCGTGAACAATGTTGTCCCATATTTTGTCAAAAGTAAAGTCATTCATGATCGGTATTCATGTATTGATTTAAGGATGAATAGACTTTTGACATATATAAAAGTT
>NW_020645378.1:397-1000 GCF_003573695.1 Papaver somniferum
TTCATGATCGGTATTCATGTATTGATTTAAGGATGAATAGACTTTTGACATATACAAAAGTTAAGCCTATATTGTCAATTCTTTGATGGAAGATATGTTAAAATCTTTTGTGTTCAAGGATTATGTCTATTAAATATCGTTATGCAAATAGTGATGGAAGATAGAATGAATCCTTGTGTATTCCACAATATTGATCTTCACTGAGCCATATTTTATGTAATGCTATGAGGCTCCGTAATGTGTCTTATGTCGAGCACGATACAACCAAGTTGATTAATTTTTGATTAGCTTTGTTGGTTGTTCCGTAAGGTACTTTATATTGAGCATTCTTGAACTAAATTAATCATCTTGTTTGGTTATTTAGTTATTGCTCCATAAGTCTTTTTATGCCGAGCAAAACAGATGACAATTAAATTGATTACTTTTGTAATTAGTTTGGTTGTGTATTCCAATTAGATTAATTATGGGTTTACTTGTGATTAATTTGATTGAGTTTTTGGATATAGAAAATCATTCTCATGGTTTTTAGTGTCCAATAAAAATCCTTCTTTTCTTTTGAAATTAAGGTCGCTCTTGTTGTTCCCTTGGGAATGACATCTAATG
>NW_020645379.1:0-411 GCF_003573695.1 Papaver somniferum
GAGGACTGAATACGGACATTTATTTTTCTAGTAAAGGGCAAGGCCTGGCCATACAAGATAAGGGTTCGGATTTCATCACCGTTCTCTTCTTGCCCGCTTTAGGAACACGTAACCTACGCGAACCTAAGCCTAAAATTTTGACTAGAACGAGACCGATAGGGTAACGAGCTTAACAGGAAAGTCATTCGAAAAATATTTGTTACTATTTTAAGCATACTTCGAAGTTCTTGACGGTTTCTGTAAGTTGAATGCGTGACTGCGCCGCCTTGTAATACCAGTGAGTCCATGGATATCAAAGCTCCACCGAGCTTCCCTCGCCTTTATTCAACTTACGTTAACTCGGATTGATTCCAGAGGGGTTTGCTTAAATTGTAACGAATTCCCGTTCGAAGGATTAGAAGCTGGTCTAGA
>NW_020645379.1:611-1000 GCF_003573695.1 Papaver somniferum
GCGGCGATGGAATTTTTTAATGAAATCGCCGAAAAAACCCAGCAATGGGAAAATAGTAGGGAACCCCAGAAAACAATTCTTTTAAGTAGAGGAAACGTTAATAGGGTAGAAGGAGGCTATGGATCAGATGCCAAAATTGCTGCTATAGAAAAAACGTTAGAAGCCTTAGAAGTGGGCCAGACTAGTGGTAGAGTGGAGCCTTTTTGGGAAGGCCAGAATATTGAAGATCAAGCCAATGCTCTTTATAATAACACTAGATTTGATAACCGTCAAAAGATTGACCCATATTCAGAAACCTATAATCCTGGTTGGAGAAACCATCCGAACCTTTCGTGGTCTAAGGGCCAAAGTCAAGGTCAGTTTAGTAATTCTAATGCTCCCCCAGGTTT
>NW_020645380.1:0-248 GCF_003573695.1 Papaver somniferum
TACGATAGTGCTAAGGAGTATAAGAACAAAATGAAACTTGTGCATGATAGGAATATTTTACGAAAGTCATTTTCTCCAGGTCAAAAAGTTCTTCTGTATGACACTCGTTTGCATCTATTCCCCGGGAAGTTGCGCTCTCGGTGGACCGGTCCTTTTGTGGTACGTACTGTTTTTCCTCATGGCGCTGTTGAGATTGAGACACCAGATGGTAGTAGTTCTTCGAAGGTTAACGGTCATCGATTGAAGCC
>NW_020645380.1:259-565 GCF_003573695.1 Papaver somniferum
CTTTTGTGGTCCGTACTGTTTTTCCTCATGGCGCTGTTGAGATTGAGACACCAGATGGTAGTAGTTCTTCGAAGGTTAACGGTCAGCGATTGAAGCCCTTTTTAGAGCCTTTTCCTACAGGTGATGTTGAGGAGGTCCCTCTGGAGAACCCTGTTTACCTTGATTGACCATCGAGGCGATTTTGTATGTTGTATAATATTTTTGTAGGTTTTTGGTTACACTTCACCCAGGTGCTATCTTTCTGACTTCTCTCTTTACTATTTTCTCATGTTACTTATATTTTTGGTACTGTTCTTTGATTAGAAA
>NW_020645380.1:765-1000 GCF_003573695.1 Papaver somniferum
AAAGGTTTTGTGGGTATACCTCTGGTAAGCCCTCCGGAGACAACACTCCGCCACTAGGGACACCTAGGGGTTTAAAGGCTTATTGCATACGCTAAATGCAATCGACGATGCCTGCGACAGTAAGTTAGGATTTTATTTTTATTTTATTTTTGCTCGAGGACTAGCAAATAATAGGTTTGGGGGTATTTGATAGACACATTTTTGTGTCCGATTTATCTCGATTCTATATATTGTT
>NW_020645381.1:0-383 GCF_003573695.1 Papaver somniferum
AAGTGATGCATGAACGTTTAAAACCGTTGGAAAAATCTGAATTAATTGAAATTGTTTTAATGCGCGTTTATGAGACCTCTCTCTATTCTCCCCTATATAAAGCGATCACTTTCTCTCATTTCGTTTTGTGTCCAGAAGAGCTACTATCCTCTTCTTTTCGTCTTCTCCCCCTGTGTGGTCCTTTATTTTTCATTCCGTGCGCAATCGCTGTTGAGGTCGTAAGAGTGGGCAAGTACTGTAGTGCTAACAGTGCTTGCAATGGGCAGTTTTATCCTGGATACGAACTTGACCACAGGGTATAGGCATCACTCATTCTTGAGACGTACCGGTCAAATATCGTGTTAAGGACAGCGTGTTGAACACGTGACTCTGTCCTCTGTTTG
>NW_020645381.1:394-1000 GCF_003573695.1 Papaver somniferum
AGACGTACCGGTCAAATATCGTGTTAAGGACAGCGTGTTGAACACGTGACTCTGTCCTCTGTTTGCAGTTCAATTGAGTGTCTATTTACCTTCCAGAAATTAATCTTTTTATTCTAACATCTTTCTTGAGTGTTTTATTGTACAGACACAACAAATTCAACCTGAAGTTAAAACCAATATTCTTCAGCTCTCGGATTTATGGAGAGGGGACCGGTTTATTACATGGGATCCTCATTGAGATTCTTTGATCACTGTTGATCCTTTTTCTCTTTTATTCCTTCTGTAGTTTTTTGTCTCTGCTCTTTTTTCTTGTAGATATTTTCATGATCAGGTAGCTAGATACGGAGTTTTTTGCTCCTTGTCTCCACTGATTGTGGCTATCTCTGTATACTCCTAGTTCCTATTAATTTTGGTCAGCATAATCCCAGGTCTCTTATTAATTTTGTATGCTTCCTAGTTCCTACTCAATTTGTTTGCCTTCTTGTGCCTTCAAGGCCTCAATGCATTTCAGGTGGACTCTCTTTTAAGAATTTACTGAATTGGTCATGCGATTTTGTTGTCAGTTGTACAGGACGGCAGACTCATTCACACAATGTACTTGGGTAA
>NW_020645382.1:0-144 GCF_003573695.1 Papaver somniferum
GCAGCAACAGCACAGCACAGCTTGGCTTTGCAGCAGGCTTGGCAGCAGGCTTGGCAGCAACAACAAATAATGCACAGCTCCAGCAGCAGTTAGCAAGTGAACAAGATAGCAATGAACACACACAACTATGCAAGCACAACAAGG
>NW_020645382.1:344-673 GCF_003573695.1 Papaver somniferum
ATGTTGAGGAAGTTATACGTCTCAACACTAAGATCAAGTATGTGTTGAGGAAGCATGCCTAGCAACATAGTAGCGAGTGTTGAGGAATTTACACGTATCAACACTAAGAGGAAAGATGTGCTGAGGAAGCATGCCTAGCAACACATTAGTGAGTGTTGAGGAATTTACACGTCTCAACACTAAGAGGAAGGATGTGTTGAGTAAGCATGCCTAGCAACACAGTAGTGAGTGTTGAGGAATTTACACGTCTCAACACTAAGAGCAACGATGTGTTGAGGAAACATGCCTAGAACCACAATAGTGAGTGTTGAGGAATTTACACGTCTCAA
>NW_020645382.1:873-1000 GCF_003573695.1 Papaver somniferum
CATGCCTAACAATACAGTAGTGAGTGTTGAGAATTTACACGTCTCAACACTAAGAGGAAGGATGTGTTGAGTAAGCATGTATAGCAACACAGTAGTGATTGTTGACTAATTTACACGTCTCAACACT
>NW_020645383.1:0-115 GCF_003573695.1 Papaver somniferum
AATAAGATGAATAAATGGATGCCTACAGTGATACCGCAAGTGCACGGTGTTGTTGCAGTGAGTGCACAAGTACGGGTCGAATCCACAGGGACTTGGGGTGTTATGAAGTTTTCCT
>NW_020645383.1:126-443 GCF_003573695.1 Papaver somniferum
TCCAATTAGGGTTTTTACACCAAACCCCCAAATTTAACAAAATTAGGGTTTATAGGAATTTGGGAAAAACTCACCATACCCTCTGAATTTGCTGTCCCCTCTGTAATTGAGCGCTGACCCATGCTTCAACTTTCTTCTGCTACTCGAACGATGCTCCAATTTCCTTCTTCTCTCCACTGTGAAACCCTAGTTCCATCTCTGTCTTGGATGTAGCACCTAAGAGTGGTGGGTGCTAAGAACAAGAAGGAGAGTAACTAGGGTATGGTTGTTCTGATGATGGTCGGCTGGGGAGGTGATGGTGGCGATGGGTGAGGTGA
>NW_020645383.1:643-1000 GCF_003573695.1 Papaver somniferum
AAAAATATTTATTCTTGAAAACAATGAAAATACAGAATATGGGATAAAATGTAGAATTAATGCACAAAAGATGAGTTAAATGCCAAGAAAAATATATAGAAATATGCACTTTTTAGCACTCATCACTCGATCATAGAATTTAAGATTTCTTGTCGACCCTTAGAAAAGTTCTCTGGATGGGCAAGACATATACTGAGTTTTCCCCACGTTCGAGGTATGCTGGACCGTGCACAAGTGACAAGAGCTATTCAGCCATCTGGAGACCTGTTTATTTATCATTACGCGCGAGGTATAGTGGCTGTGATGGATCGATGGTACATTCCAACTCACACTTTCATATGTAGATGAGGAGAGTTC
>NW_020645384.1:0-1075 GCF_003573695.1 Papaver somniferum
AAAAAGAAAGAGTTCATAAATATGTTAATTTTATATACGTTAACTCAAAAAAGTATACACACTTCGTTATAAGTCGGAAATTGATTTCTGAGACTAAATTGAAAACTAGATAAACTCATCTTTAACTGAAAAAGTTTAAAAAATGTATTGTAATCACAATCAATACGTTCTAAGGCAATACGTCTAGTAAAATTGCATTTTTATCTACGTTGATTCAAGAAAATATGAAGGAAGTCAATTTTCACAATAGAAGAAGGATGAAAGACCAAGCAGAACTAATCTAAATCCTAACAAATTTCACCTATCTTGAATCAAATAGAAAGACAAAGCCAACACAAAAATAAAGAGTTCATAAAAATGTTGAATATTTTATACGTTAACTCAAAAAAGTGTACACACTTCGTTATAAGTCTGAAGTTGATTTCTGAAACTAAATTATAAATTAGATAAACTTATCTTTAACAGAAAAAGTTTGAAAAATGTATTGTAATCACAAATAATATGTTCTAAGGCATTACATCTAGTAAAAATTGTATTTCTATGTACGTTGATTCAAGAAAATATGAAGGAAGTCAAATTTCACAATAGAAGAAGGATGAAGGACCAGTTAGAACTAATCCTAATTCTAACAAATTTCATCTATTTGAATCATCAAATTGAAAGAGAAAGCCAACACAAAAAGAAAGAGTTCATGAAAATGTTGAATTTTATATACATTAACTCAAAAAAGTCTACACACTTCGTTATAAGTCGGAAATTGATTGCTGAGACTAAATTGTAAACTTGATAAATCATCTTTAACAAAAAAAATTTGAAAAATGTATTGTAATTACAATTAATATGTTCTAACGCAATACGTCTAGTAAAAATTGCATTTTATGTACGTTGATTCAAGAAAATATAAAGGAAGTCAATTTTCACAATAGAAGAAGGATGAAAGACCAAACATAACTAATCCAAATCCTAACAAATTTCATCTATCTGGAATCAAATAGAAAGAGAAAGCCAACACAAAAAGAAAGAGTTCATGAAAATGTTGAATTTTATATACGTTAACTCAAAAAAGTCTACACAC
>NW_020645385.1:0-495 GCF_003573695.1 Papaver somniferum
GAAATATGAGTTGGTAAGCTTTTCGCTTTAACCAAGTTTATCTTTACCATGTGACGAAAGTCATGATATGTTTCAATCATCTTGAAAATTGCTTTGACGAGAAATGGTGTAACAACTATATAACGTCCTCTAAGAATGTTTCAATGATTGAAATGATAGTTTAGATTACATAACCAATGGTGGACATAAGCATTGTTGTGGAAACACATTTATGTATAAGTCATATTCCTTGAACCAAAGTTTACGAACTTTGTTGATCAAGAGAACCGTAAGAATGGCGTGAGCCAAGTCCGCGAACTGCCGAAGTTCTCAAACCCGAGAATTTCTGCTGGAGTTGGCAAACTACTTGCGTAAAACTAAGTCCGCAAACTCAGTCCGCGAACCGGTGAAGTTCTCATACCCGAGAATTTCTGCTGGAATTTGTAAACTCTGGCCGGTAACTTAAGTCCGCGAACCTAGTCTGCGAACTTGAGAAGGTTATATATCTGAAGATGA
>NW_020645385.1:506-1000 GCF_003573695.1 Papaver somniferum
TGCTGGAGTTTGTAAACTCTGCCCGGTAACTTAAGTCCGCGAACCTAGTCTGCGAACTTGAGAAGGTTATATATCTGAAGATGATTTCTGAACTTAAACTTAAAAAGACTAAGGAATGCAGTTTGCAAACCGTGGCTATAAAAGTTCATGAACCGATTCAAGTGAATCAAATCATCTTTGATTCAATTGTGTCTTGTGTAGTACATGATATTTCCTTGCAATTGAACAACTCTCTAACTAGTTCATTTGAAATCATTTGAACTAGTTATGGTGAAGAAGAACGTGGTTGATATGGAATTCTCATATGGCTAACCATTTGGTTAACTATTGTTGAACCAACAAGTGCATACGTTTGGGTACGATTAACAAACCTAGAAGCGTGCATTGTCAAGTGTGTGTAACAAGCTAAGTTTTCGATCTAACGGTTGAGAAATATTAGATTGAATCTAAATCAGGTTTTCATCTAACGATGGATATTGATTTCTTTGTTACCA
>NW_020645386.1:0-363 GCF_003573695.1 Papaver somniferum
TGTTTTAATACTTTTATGGTCAATTAGGAGTATGGATTTAGGTGCTTTTGACGAAATTGTAAGGTTAAGGCCGTTTGAACTTTATGTAATGGATGTAATCGGAGTATTATTAATATAAAAACTAGCCGATTAAACGAAATCGGTAGATTATTTTGTTAAACAACCTACCGATTGTAATATTCGGTTATTTTATGAGTCAACTTTCTTTCTGATTATGGTGTTGTTTGGTTCCAGGAAACAGTTTTTTTTTGAACTTGTAATATTCAGAGGATAATGTTTTTGTAAAGTTCCGAATGTACGATGGCCCAAAAATCAGAATTTGGAAAAACTTATACTTTTCAAATTTTGTCTTTGAAATAATCG
>NW_020645386.1:563-873 GCF_003573695.1 Papaver somniferum
TGTTTTGAACTTGTGATATTCGGAGGATAGGTTTTTTATAAAGTTCCGAATGTACGATGGCCCAAAAATTAGAATTTGGAAAAACTTATACTTTTCAAATTTTGTCTTTGAAATAATCGGAAGTTAAATTAGTTACCAAAACTTCCGAATATACCACACAAATCATTGTCATTTGAACTTGTCTAAGTTAGTTACCCAAACAAATTTCCGAATGTACCACAAAAATCATTGTCATTTATCTGCTCTTCTTTACTTTACGACCGTGACTACCTCCCAGTCCTGCACGACCACGGGTTTGAGCACCTTCAGT
>NW_020645387.1:0-452 GCF_003573695.1 Papaver somniferum
GATTTTAGAATTTCATCCATGCAATATGTTAGCAAAAGCATCAGAGATAGAATTAAAAGATTCAGATTTGGATTTACCGAGAAGAATCGGTAGACCCAGATATTTATCAGAGGAGCAGAGTTGTTAAACTCCCATGCTTTGAACAATGTTTAATTTATTTTTGTTTATCAATTCATTTGAGATGAAAGCTGCAGACTTGGATAAATTAATCATTTGTCCATAAAGGTCTCCAAACTCTTTTAACACTCTAAGAACATGAGGAATACTGTTTTGGTCAGCTTCAAAAAATAACAAGCAGTCGTCTGCAAACAGAAGATGATTAATATAAGGGGAATATTTTTCAACTTTAATTCCTCCGATAAGATTTCCTCTTCTGCCATATTAAGAGATCTAGTTATGTATTTCATTGCCATGATGAAGAGATGGGTGGGTGGGGGTGGGGGGTGGGGGGG
>NW_020645387.1:458-1000 GCF_003573695.1 Papaver somniferum
GGGGGGGGGGGGGGGGGGGGGAGGGGGGGGGGGGGGGGGGGGGGGGGGGGGGGGGGGGCGGGGGGGGGTGGGGGGGGGGGGGGGGGGGGGGGGAGGTAGGTCCTCCTGTCTAACCTCTAGTAGGAGTATATGATTCACAAGGATAACCATTTAATCTAATGGAGACAGAGGTTGTGGTAATATATTGTTGAATCAAGTTTCTCCAGCCTTCACAGAAGCCGAAGGAATGTAACATCTTGTCTCGAAAGGTCCACTCTAGTCTGTCAAATAATTTCGTCATATCTAACTTTAGAGCAATAAGCCCTGATTTTTTTTCTTAGATTTCTTCATTATTTGGATAACTTCATGGGCTATGATAATATTATCATTGATAAATCTCTTAGAGACATATGTTGCTTGGGATGGAGATATGATTCTTTCCATGAGAGGTTTCATTCGACTAACCAATAACTTAGAGATAATTTTATATGTGTTATTGCATAAACTTATTGGTCGAAAGTCATTGGGTGTTACTGGATTTGTAATTTTAGGTATAAGACGGA
>NW_020645388.1:0-532 GCF_003573695.1 Papaver somniferum
AGATATTTAATACCAGATATCCTAACAGAACATGCGTTCTCTTTAGGACTAAATCTAATATATCTTCTTAATGGTTCACAACAACTTCTTCTTCAACTCCACAAAATCTTCAGTCTTCGATTTAATCTTCAAAGTAACAATCTGCAAAAACAAATTTGATTCCTTATTGATTTGTCACACAGAACGGAGTCTGTTAAAAATGGCAAATCAATGAATCTATCTTACGGATCTAGAAAAAACTTAGATCTGTAGAAACGTTAAATCTTTGATCTAGTTTGAGTGATCCTTATATCAGAAGAGAAGGTTCTCAAGAATAAACAAACTAGGTACAATCAAAGATTCAACAACCGTTAGTCAATCAAATCAATCGAAAACAAAAGATAAACTGCAATTATCTAGTTTCCCACCAACGGTACTAATAGAGCTTCTCAATCCCAAAGAAGACTGTAAAATGAGCGGCTGTAAAAGATTTCGCCTAATTAGGTTACTCTCCTCTCCGAATAGGCGGCTACACCAGTAACAACACAACCGA
>NW_020645388.1:543-1000 GCF_003573695.1 Papaver somniferum
CGTAAGAGATTTCGCCTAATTAGGTTACTCTCCTCTCCGAATAGGCGGCTACACCAGTAACAACACAACCGAGGAAGTTTGCTGTCACGAAGGATTAGTTTGCTAGAAATGCAAACTTCAAGTATTTATAGACTAGGAAGTTTGGACACCAAGGAATTTCCAAAATCGAAATATTCTCAAGATATTCATTAAAGCATAAATTCCGTTTCCATAATTCCTGGAAATGCTCTGTCCAAAAATAATGATCGAAATCTCTCAGAAAATCTTTAGTTAGTAAACGCACATTACTAATTCTTATTTTCCTAAAAATGAAGTAATTACCTTAATTAAAATATTCTTAACTTATTTGTGTTTCGATCCTGGGATTCTCTTCCCTTAGTTATTAAGGAATAACTTTGAATAATTAAATAATAAATATTCACAGCACGTGTTCAAAGTATGTCGACATTTTTATACA
>NW_020645389.1:0-598 GCF_003573695.1 Papaver somniferum
AAACAAAACAGGGAAGTTCTCAGCAAAACAGAGTTTGGAGTATGCTGGGGAAGGATTGGCTTGTGATCTGAGCATGTTTAGAACACTATGAGACCTGTACACGACCATAAGACGTGTGGAAGAGATAAAATGGGAAGCAAATACCGTAACATGGTAGGAAAAGAAAAAAATATCTTGGGAAATATTCTCTCTTTACTGTGAAGATTATCAGCAGTTAACATGAAAGATTTGAGACCTGTCGAGTATATAAAGGGAGCTGTGATCACAGAGAAGCGGGACGGAGAATTTGAGGGAGATTAGAGAGCTGAAAATCAAGTTGCAGGAAAACTGTTTTTTGCTGGTGCACTGAAGAACACGAAGAAATTTAGACGCACAGAGACAGTCGTTTATCAACAATGACAACGACGCACAGGCGAGGGTCGAGAATCAGCGACAGTACTATGTTCTATCGTTCTTTTCAGTTTGTAACACTTATAACTGTTGCAAACCCGGTTTTTAATATTTTCTCTCCATTTCATCTTTGTAAACAATTTTTGAAGCGATGAACAAATATTTTGAGCGTGTTTACACAATGATGAGCTAAACCCATCCTATGGAG
>NW_020645389.1:609-1000 GCF_003573695.1 Papaver somniferum
GATAAATAAATTGATAAAATGATTTTTGTTAAACAATTGTCATTTCAATTGATGGAGCATGCTAGCCTAGGGTTTTGATGTCCCATACTTTCGATCTACAATTGTTATTTCTAAAAAATCAATATTAAGAATCAATTTGAATGCATGATTTGCATGATTATAATTAGAGAATATAAATCACTTTGATATCGGTAAATAGTGGATTCCATAGCCCCAGTCTTCTCCATATTTTTCATATCACTTTTATTTAAGTTTGTTATATTTTTAGTCTTAAAAATTAAATCTAAAATCTGTTGCTTTCACAAGTTAATTTATTTTAATATAGGCAAAGTGAAAGCAACATATTTTAGATTTAATTTTTAAGACTAAAAATATAGCAAACTTAAATAAA
>NW_020645390.1:0-196 GCF_003573695.1 Papaver somniferum
AGAACACGTTCAAAAATTCCAACAAAAGATCTGCCAGTTGATAGTATTTTTTTCCGCCAATTTTTGGTTTTTGAATTTGGGAAGAAAATGTCCTCCCCTAACCAGAACTGGGGTGCGAATAGCAGCTGCCTTGGGGGTGACCTGGGGGTGCTCCGTGCAACTTTTCGAGCCGAATTTTCCAACAATAATTATTTTC
>NW_020645390.1:207-606 GCF_003573695.1 Papaver somniferum
TTTTTTCCCGCCAATTTTTGGTTTTTGAATTTGGGAAGAAGATGTCCTCCCCCCTAACCAGAACTGGGGTGCGAATAGCAGCTGCCTTGGGGGTGACCTGGGGGTGCTCCGTGCAACTTTTCGAGCCGAATTTTCCAACAATAATTATTTTCCAAAAATACCTACAAACACATAAAACACCATAATAAAGACGAAAACAAGTACTAACAATACGAAACATTGAGGACAAATTAGACACATAAATGCGTCTATCAAATACCCCCAAACTTATTATTTGTTAGTCCTCGAGCAAAAATAAAAAATAAAACCGAGTTAATCTCGGGAGGGTTTACCAGAGGTGTACCCACAAAACCATTACTCCAGACCCTAGCTATCTATGTCGAACCTTGGAAGGCACTA
>NW_020645390.1:806-1000 GCF_003573695.1 Papaver somniferum
TCCACGCTTGCTTAGGCGACGGAAACAGGGAGAACACACGCATATTGCTATCCAAGTGTTAATACTTATTCCGATTGGTCTAACTGGTCCGGTCTTTTTTTTTTTTTTTTTTTAGTAACTCGGTCACTCTAATTCACCCTACCAGTGGTAACAACTTGAATTGTGTGCCCCACCTAATCACTTAGAGAAACATA
>NW_020645391.1:0-430 GCF_003573695.1 Papaver somniferum
ATGAACTCAAATAAGAAATCTTCTTTGTCTTCAAATATTCTTAGATCTTCAATAAACACCTGCATACAAACAACTTGAATATCTTGTGACCAATCACACACAGAACGGAGTCTGTTAACGATCACAAGACGTCTTTAGATCTACAAACAGTCTAAAGATCCCCGTCGATACTCCGATCTAGTTTGAATGAATCTTATATCAGAAGAGAAGATTCTCAAGCATAAACAAACTAGGTGCAATCAAAGTTCAACAACCGTTAATCAATCAAATCAATCGAAAACTAATAATAAGCTGCAATTATCTAGTTTCCCACCAACGGTACTCGTAGAGCTTCTCAATCCCAAAGAAGTCTTTAAAACGAGCGGTCGTAAGAGATTTCACATAATTAGGGTATTTTCCTCTCCGAATAGACGGCTCCACTGGTAATAAC
>NW_020645391.1:441-1000 GCF_003573695.1 Papaver somniferum
GGTCGTAAGAGATTTCGCCTAATTAGGGTACTTTCCTCTCCGAATAGACGGCTCCACCAGTAACAACACAACTAGGTAGTTTTGCTGGCTCTGAGGATTAGTTTGCTAGAAATGCAAACTTCAATATTTATAGACCAAGGAAGTTTGGACACCAAGGAATTTCCAAAACCGAATATTCTCAAAGATATGTAATAAAGCCAAACTCGGTTTTCATAATTCCTGGAAATGCTCTGTCCAAATATTGACCGAAATCTCAGTAGAAAATCTCCAATTAGTAAATGCACATTACCAATTTTTATTTTCTAAAGATATGCATTTAATTGCTGGAAATTAAAAGCATATAAAATTAAAAACCTTAATTAAAAGATTCTCAATTTATTTCGATCCGGGATTCTCCTTTAGTTATTAAGGAATATCTTTGAACAATAATAGATAAGAATTACTGCACATGTTCAAAGTATGTCGACATCTTTACTTTGTAAATCCTTTTTCATATTTACAATCTTGGAACCGATTTGCCACACTTCCAAACGAGTTTAGAATTGGTTCATCTGATTTC
>NW_020645392.1:0-454 GCF_003573695.1 Papaver somniferum
GGGAAGCTCAGTGGAGCTTTGATACCCAAGGCCTCACCGCTATCACAAGGCGGCGCAGTCACGCATTCAACTCACAGAAACCATCATGAACTTCGAAGTATGCTAAAAGACTAACCAATATTTTTCGAACGACTTTCCTACTAAGCTCGTTATCCTATAGGTCTCGTTCTATTCCAAATTTTAAAGCTTAGGTTCGCGTTTGGTTTCGTTTTCCTAAGGCGGGCAAGAAGAGAACGGTGATGAAATCTGAACTCTTATCTTGTACGGCCAGTCCTTGCCCTTTACTAGGAATTTAAAACAACCATTTTCAGTTCCTCAACATATATGCAAACGAAGGAATACAGTAACTCGCTGACAGGGGATTCGCGAGTGTTTCGACAAACTTACCTCCCGTTCCAGACGGGGGATGAACCATTGTCGTCGACTCGGGCCACAACTCTTATGTTGTGTACGA
>NW_020645392.1:465-1000 GCF_003573695.1 Papaver somniferum
CCAGACGGGGGATGAACCGTTGTCGTCGACTCGGGCCACAACTCCTATGTTGTGTACGAACCCGAGGTCCCGAGGTGATATCGTAATCACCGTCCTTCTCTGCAAACAGTTTAATATTTAATCTACCCTTCCGTAGGGTTTAAAAAAAATTAATGTCCAAATGTCCAAAGTCCAAAAGAAAGGTCCAAAAAATAAAGTGCAAAAAGAAAAAGAAAAATACAAAGTAAAAAGAATTCCTAATACAATCTAATAAAATAACACTATATTTTTTTTCTCTCTTTTTCTATAAAATAAAAAAAAATTCTTCTTCTTTAGCTCCTTTCGCTTTGCCTTTTACTTCAAGTCTTTAAATATTCGCCAAAAGCTTTGGCAAAAATTTCTTTTGCTCCAAATTCCCAAAATCTGAAAGAAAAAGACAAAAACCCAAAAACGTAAAGAAGAACAAAAAAAATAAAAAAAAAATAAATCTAAAAACTCTATCCTAAAGACAAGCCCGCGTCGGCGGCGCCAAAAATTGATGGTATTTTCAATGATG
>NW_020645393.1:0-356 GCF_003573695.1 Papaver somniferum
GAACGACGTTGAAAGACCACAGAAGTTTAATGGAAACGATTTCAATAGATGGCAATCCAAGATGTTGTTTTATCTAAGCCATCATGAACTGGATTATGTACTTGTTCCACATGATGAATTAATGAATGTTGAAGATTTAACTGAGGAGGTGATCGAGTATAACAAGCGGTGTAATTTTCTGGCGAAAAATCATATCATGAATGGTTTGGAAGATACGACGTATGACTTTTACAATGCTAAATAAAATTTCAGTGCTTATGATTTGTGGACTGCGTTAGAAGCAAAGTATCAAGCGGAGACTGCAGGGAGCAAGAAATTTCTGGTGGCGAAGTTTATGGACTTCAAGATGACGAATG
>NW_020645393.1:556-866 GCF_003573695.1 Papaver somniferum
GGCAGTCTTATCCTGGACACATCTTCGCACGTTGGGGTTTAGCATTACTTTAGAGTATACCCGCGAACTAATGTGTTAAGGACAGCTTGTTGAACCTGTGATCCTTCCCTCATCAATTTGTTCGTGGTAGAGTTGTTTGATACGGTTCTTTATATTTATTGTTTGATACATGTGACGTTTCTTCTATTGTTGCAAGACTCCAACAATCTTAACACATTATTATTCCTTGTAAAAATGGGAAAGAACGACATTGAAAGACCATAGAAGTTTAATGGAAAGGATTTCAAGAGGTGGCAATCCAAGATGTTGT
>NW_020645393.1:877-1000 GCF_003573695.1 Papaver somniferum
ATTTCAAGAGATGGCAATCCAAGATGTTGTTTTATCTAAGCCATCATGAACTGGATTATGTACTTGTTCCACATGATGAATTAATGAATGCTGAAGCTTTAACTGAGGAGGTGATCGAGTATA
>NW_020645394.1:0-425 GCF_003573695.1 Papaver somniferum
GGAAGGGTAAGGGAGTCGTGGATGCTAGTGATGTTCCAGAGGGGAGCGGTGCTAGAGACCTTCCATATTTGGACGCAAGAGTAGCCTCGAACTATTCGGGTGCTAAATTCACGGACATGGGTAAGGCCTCGGTTGGGTCTCCTGGAGATGATTTCCTCAGTCACTGAATCTGGAGGGTGATGATGCCATCTTAGCTTGGTTTAAGAAGAAGAACTTGATGTTCGTACCCAATCCAGCCCTGTGGTGGAGGGTGAGAAGAACTCTGATGCCTATACCCGTAAGATGATGCAATTGTCTCCCGAGGACCAGGTTGCAGTAGCGTGGGATAAGAATCTTCGGGCCTCGGACGCTGCTCTAGTAGTCGATGCTCCCTCGACTATTGCTGATATGATGGCGTTGGCTGATGGGTATCAGTATGGATTTCC
>NW_020645394.1:436-1000 GCF_003573695.1 Papaver somniferum
GCTCCCTCGACTGTTGCTGATATGATGGCGTTGGCTGATGGGTATCAGTATGGATTTCCCCAACAGCGGATGTTAGAGGTGAGTTCTCTTATCATTTTGCCTGGTATCAGTTTTTAGCAATTTTTAGAGTCAGGGTGTTCTAATCCACTGATTCGCAGATGATGAGGAGTGAGCATTGCAATCACATGTTTTACCAGTTTTTTAAGGCTAAATCCCTTAAGTTGGAGTCTAAGCTTCGTCTTCGGGAAGAGGAGCTTACTGCGGCTGAGACTGTCATCGCTGATAGGGATAGGAAGATATGTGAGTTGAAGAGTCTCCTCAAGGCTAAGAAGAAAATAGGCAAGGAGGAGAAGCTTCGTATGGATCTTGCTATGGTTCGTAGTGAATTGGAGGAGGCCAAGAAGAATTCTTCGGCTGTTACAGGTTTGATTATCTGTTCTCTTCCTTGCTGTTGTCCTTTACCGTAATTAGTGTTCTGTCTGAGTCTCCCTCCCCCACCCTATCTTCAGTGGGTGGAGTTCCTGAGTTAGTATGGCTTCGGAAAGAGCGGCAGCGTCAGAAATC
>NW_020645395.1:0-927 GCF_003573695.1 Papaver somniferum
AAGAGTTGGGGTTTTTGAGAGGAAGAAGAAGTGAAAAAAAGCCTAGATTTTTTAGATTATTGTAACTCCAGATGGGTGATTCAAATGACGAAGGAAAATCTTCATCTCGTAAATATAATATAATACATAAGTGTACTTCTAGATTATGTTTAATGACCTTTTTATAAGTTGAATTCCTCAAAAAATTGTTTTCGCATGCAAGTTCGACTAACCAGAGAGAGGTTCGACTTATAATTATCAGTCGAACCTACTTGTGATGAAAATTTTGGCTATTAGTTACTAGTTGAATCTAAGTGGTATAATACATAGATGAACAGTTTAGCTCGTTTGAAACATAATACTTGTCGGTCGAGCTTCTATTTTGAGAAAAAACTCAAGTTAAAGGTTCGACATATACAATAAATAACGAATCAGGCGAACCATTTTAAATAACAAGTTCCCCTTACAAACTAAGTATATAAACAGATGATACTGACATACATAGATATCCTTGAAAATTAGTCGTAAGGTTCGGCTAATAAATTAATTTTTCGAATCAGCCGAACCTGAAAAAGAATACAACTTTTACCTTATTGTATGGTTTGGATGATTCTAAAATTTGTGTTATTACCCGTACCGGACTCTGATTCGCTTTCTTTCTCTCTCTCCATCTCCTCTTCTCTGCTGCTGCCGTTTATGAATGTTAGACCTAGGGTTTCCGAAGATGTTTCGTGGTTTACAGGTATGTTATGTAATATTCTCTCCAGTTCTTCTTTGTTTTTGTTTTGTTTCTCAACTGAATCATGAAGATTTGATTGATTTCATGATGTTTTCACTTTCTTTTTCCGGTTTTGGTAGTTCGATTTCATGATGTTCTCTTGTTTTTCACGTGTTGCTGATTTTTAGACTATGAATCAATAGTACATATTTGGTATACTGAAATATACT
>NW_020645396.1:0-402 GCF_003573695.1 Papaver somniferum
AAAGAAAATATCCGAAAATATTTTCTTTCACTGCCGAGGATTTGTGGAGTTATGGAGGAGATTCGATGCATGCTTCGGGTTTAAATAGAGTCCTTGGAGGTCAGAGAAAGGGTGTCGAGAGTTTTGGGAGTTAGGGAGAGCTACAGAAGACGAAATCGGAGTTTAACAAAACTCTGTTTCTGCTGCTGCATGAAGATGAACACGAAGAACAATAGACTGTAAGAGACTGTCGTTCTTCAACAGTGACAGCGACAGTGGAGTGTGGGTCGTAGTTTCCCAAAGACTACAGCATTTCATATGTATCGTTCTTGTGTGACGCTTCCTGTGGGTCGCACATTAGCTGTTTACACCATTTTCTCTTCTTCTCATCATTTGTAAACCATTTTTGAGCCATAATAAATT
>NW_020645396.1:413-1000 GCF_003573695.1 Papaver somniferum
GCTGTTTACACCATTTTCTCTTCTTATCATCATTTGTAAACCAGTTTTGATCCATAATAAATTATTTTGAGAGCATTTATACTATGATGAGCTAATTCCCTCGTAACCAAGGCAATGGAGGAATCTATTCACGCAACATAAATGGGTAACTATTTCATTTAATTATGTAATTCACCTAATCGCTGCTTTTGCAGAGTTTTAAATTGTTTGAATGATTGTCTTAATTATTTGTTATTCAGTTTGATAGGTTATGCTTGGTTTAATCTCTTGATAATCTATCCTTAAGGTTTACAAATAATGTTTGAGAATCTGTATGATTGATAGTGAATTAAAGATAAAAGAGGACTTAAGAATTGAATAGAGTTTTGAAATATTTATCATTCAATTTTGCATAATAGTGGAATCTAGTGTCTTGGTTACCTCTCGCACCCATTGTTAATAATTTTGTATATAATTTTATTGAATCTTTAAATTTAATCTTCACAAGTCCGAGAGTTTGAACCTCATTACTACAAACCCATCAAAAATATTTAATCACAAGGACAGGACGACCCATCTCTCCTGGTAACATCTAACTTTGTCTCATA
>NW_020645397.1:0-390 GCF_003573695.1 Papaver somniferum
TCTGTTGCTGCTACTCCTTTTCCTGTTAACTGTTTTTCCTTCTTCTTGGCCTTGTGCTGTTGTGCACTGCTTGTGCAGCTGCTACATTGCCTTCTCTGCAACTCTGCTGCTTTCTTTCTTTCACTGCATTGCACTGCTGCTTTGCATTGTTTGCTTTCCCCTGCTGTTGCTGCTCACTTGTGCTGCTGCCACTTCTTCTCCTGCTGCTGCCTTCCAAAGCCAGCTGAGCCCAATTCAGTTCATTGATGTGCACTCAAGCCCAAAGCTCACTTCAAACTGAAGCCCAATTCAGTCAACTGTGGGCTTAACCAAAACCCAGTTGTTTAAGACCAAAGCCCAAGTTCATTATTAAGGCCCAATCCAATTCAGGCTTAATCAAAAGCCTAAGTT
>NW_020645397.1:421-1000 GCF_003573695.1 Papaver somniferum
GGCTTCTAAGCCCAAAGCAAATCTAGGAACCCAATTAGCTAGAACACTTCCAAACACACCCGATCTCTGTGGATCGACCCGTACTTGCACGAGCTACAACTGACGACCGTGCACTTGCGGTATTACTGTAGGCCCTCGTTTTTATCACGCTTAATTTCTATACCCTTTTCAAGGCCTGCCACCATGCCCTATCCGTGGCCGGTCCCACACCTCACAATTCCTTATTTTCTCATATTATTATTTCCATCATCTCATGGAACTCCATCGTTTGACCTAAAACCCTAGTTTTTTCAATATTTTCTCAAATATTGCTCAAACCATGGAAAAGCCAAAAAGTCAAATGGTCCCTCGACCGACTAGGATTCCCATGTCAAAAATTAAATATCATTATTTTAATATTCTCAAATTATCTGTCGCGTGAGCAAAGTTCTTCTTGCTCATTCGAGCAAAAACTGAGAGTTTCAGTCAAGATCAAACTCTTCTGAAAATCCAAAACATTGCTCGAACGATCGTCAGAAAATACCAAAACTCTCAGGACTGAGATACGGATACCGTGGTGACAGGGGCATGATGCTTTGA
>NW_020645398.1:0-485 GCF_003573695.1 Papaver somniferum
CCTATGTCATGTACGAACCCGAGGGGCCGAGGTGATATCGTAATCACCGTCCTTCTCTGCAAACAGTTTATATTTAAACTACCCTTCCGTAGGGTTTAAAAATAATGTCCCAAAATTTAAAGTCCAAAGTCCAAAAATATAAAGTGCAAAAGAAAAAGAAAGTCTAGAAAAAAAAAATCTACAAAAATAAAAATGTCTCTCTTTTTTTTATAAAAAAAAAAAATTCTTCTTTCGCTCCTTTCGCTCCTTTCGCTTTGCCTTTTACTCCAGTCTTTAAGTATTCACCAAAAGCTTTGGCAAAATTTTCTTTCACTCCAAATTCCAAAATCTGAAAGCAAAAGACAAAAACCCAAAAACGTAAAGAAGAACAAATAAAAATAAAAACCAAAAAAAAAATCGAAAAGCTCTAGCCTAAAGAAAAGTCCGCGTCGGCGGCGCCAAAAATTTGATGTGTTTTCAAAGTTGTTGTAGTAGTATGATTCGTT
>NW_020645398.1:496-832 GCF_003573695.1 Papaver somniferum
AAAAAAAAATCTAAAAACTCTAGCCTAAAGACAAGTCCGCGTCGGCGGCGCCAAAAATTGATGTGTTTTCAAAGTTGTTGTAGTAGTATGATTCGTTCAAGACTTGTGAAAGCGGATTTTTAGATTTTTTTTAATAAATAAAAATAGCGAACTAATTTAAAAAGATGTTGTGAAAATTATGGAGAGAATAGATCTAGGGTTCCACCATTGGTTGATATTAGTGATTTAATAAAACAATAATTATGCAACTCAACATTCAAATTGATTCTAATAGTATTGCCTAGACATGTAGATTTCCAAAAGAATAGATGTTAATCCAAGCATAGAATATCAAAA
>NW_020645398.1:874-1000 GCF_003573695.1 Papaver somniferum
AATATCAAAACCCTGAAGCAAGCATATTCTATCAAGAGAAAATACACCTAACTAATCAAAATCATATAAACAATTTTTAGTTCAATGCAAAAATTATAATAGAGTTGTTGTAATTAATTAATAGAA
>NW_020645399.1:0-457 GCF_003573695.1 Papaver somniferum
TCCCTCTAGTTGGTTAGGGGATGTCCTATAGGAGGTGTAAATTAACTAGATTACCCTCTCCATTTTTTAACCTAAATCAAAGCTAAATTGAAAATTTGTTTTCTTTCTTCTTCTCTTCTCCTCCTCCCATCAACCGTAACCTCCATTAAAACTCAAAATTTCATCATCTTCGATTAATCGACGATTCGAAAATTAATCAAGTGCAGTGTAATGACTTATATGAGGTATGTTTTGAAAACCCAGTTACGATTTGGTTTATTTTGTTCGATTTAAGTTTAACTTCTATCAAAAAATAGGATTTTAGATGAAAATTGAAATTTCTGGGTTTATGTGAGTTACGATTGATTTTAACTCTATTACGAACCGTAACTGGATATTTTGATGTTGTTACGGTTGGTAATAGTTCAATTATCAACCGTATGTTCTTATATCTGAGAATTTTCAAATGTTACGGTTG
>NW_020645399.1:468-1000 GCF_003573695.1 Papaver somniferum
TAGTTCAATTACCAACCGTATGTTCTTATATCTGAGAATTTTCTTCAGTTACGGTTGGTAACCATTTTAGTTTACGAACCGTAACTCAGTTACGGTTGGTATCGAGCATTTAGTTACCAACCGTAACTGGTTTTACGATTGGGTTTTCTTCAAATTTAACCAGTTACGGTTGGTAGTTCATCTTTTACGAACCGTAACTTCGATTTACGGTTGGTTATGAGCAAAATTCCAACCGTAATTAGCTCTGAAAATGTAAAAAAAATGAATTTTTTACGTATTTCAGATAACTTTGAGCAACAAAAAGCTAGTTGGGACTAATTTAAAAGTATACCCGATCATTTTCAGGTCCTGGTTCTTCATTTTGTTGGTTAATTTTTTCAATTGATTGAGATTGACCTTCTCCTCTAAACTAACCTGTTATAGGGGCAGCATGGTTTATTAGGGGGCGGCAGTGTGATGGTAATGTCCCTCTAGTTGGTTAGGGGATGTCCTATAGGGGATGTAAATTAACTAGATTACCCTCTCCATTTTT
>NW_020645400.1:0-362 GCF_003573695.1 Papaver somniferum
CAATGCCAAATTCCACGGTTTATGCCAATACCCTAATTTGGCTGCGCCTAAAACATGCCAAAGCCATGCCGGCCATGCCTCCATGCCGCTGGCTTCCAAACGGAGAGTTGCAACAATTAACGGCTACCCTTCCCTCTGAGATGCAAATCTCAGACGTAGAAGTTCGCCACCAAACGCGTGGAAACTTCTGGCCCAATGCCAAATTCCACGGTTTATGCCAAAACCCTAATTTGGTCGTGTCTAAAAGATGTCAAAGCCATGCTTCCATGCCGCTGGCTGCCAAACGGAGGGTTGCAACAATAAACGGCTACCCCTCCTCCTGAGATTCAAATCTCAGCCTACAAGTTTGCCAACAAATGCGC
>NW_020645400.1:373-1000 GCF_003573695.1 Papaver somniferum
AAGGGTTGCAACAATCAACGGATACCCTTCCCTCTGAGATGCAAATCTCAGCCGTACAAGTTCGCCACCAAACGCGTGGAAACTTCTGGCCCAATGCCAAATTCTACGGTTTATGCCAAAACTCTAATTTGGCCGCGCCTAAAACATGCCAAAGCCGGCCATGCCTTCATGCCGCTGACTGTCAAACGGAGGGTTGCAACAATCAACGAATACCCTCCCCCTGAGATGCAAATCTCAGCCGTACAAGTTCGCCACCAAACGCGTGGCAACTACTGGCCCAATACCAAATTCCATAATTTATGCCAAAACCCTAATTTGGTTGCGCCTAAAACACGCCAAAGCCATGCCGGCCATGCATCCATGCCGCTGGCTGCGAAACAGAGGGTTGCAATAATCAACGTCTACCCTTCCCTCTGATATGCAAATCTTAGCCGTACAAGTTCGCCAACAAACGCGTGGCAACTTCTGTCCCAATGCCAAATTCCACGATTTATGCCAAAACCCTAATTTGGCCGCGCCTAAAACATGCCAAAGCCATGCCTCCATGCCGCTGGCTTACAAACGGAGGGTTGCAACAATCAACGTCTACCCCTCCTCCTGAGATGCATATCTCAGCCGTACAAGTTC
>NW_020645401.1:0-346 GCF_003573695.1 Papaver somniferum
TTGACGATGCCCTCGATTTTCCCGAGGACTTCTCTTTACTTTCCCCCAATGATAATTGGGATGTTCTTGGTGGTGATGGTAATGGAGACGCTGTTGTTGAAGATGGTGGCGCGGAGGAGCAAGCTGCGCATATAGGCGCGGAGGAGCATGTCGACATTTGTGCTGAGGGGGCCGTGTCAGAGAAGGGGAAATCGGTCATTGATGCGCCTGCTGATAATCTTCCACAGTCGCCGACGTCTGAGGGCGAGGACGCCATCATGGATTGGTTCAAGGAAAAGAATCTTCTATTTGTCCATCATCCCACCCCTGTTGTTGATGGGGAAAAGGAATCTACTACGTATACCCG
>NW_020645401.1:357-652 GCF_003573695.1 Papaver somniferum
TCATCCCGCCCCTGTTGTTGCTGGGGAAAAGGAATCTACTGCGTATACCCGTCGCATGATGGAGATGTCTTCTAAGGCGCGGGTGTCTGAAGCCTGGGGAAAAAATTTGAGTGTTCCCGAAGCTACCCTTGTGCCGGAGCCTCCTACTTCCGTTGCAGATATGATGGCCATTGACGACGGGTATCAATATGGCTTTCCGCAGCAGCGTGTCTTGGAGGTAAATTTTCGTACATACTTTTTCGTGACAATCGAATGCTTCGGTGAAATAATGTTTGTCATCTTGATGTGTAGATGA
>NW_020645401.1:852-1000 GCF_003573695.1 Papaver somniferum
TTTTTTGGAATGCTTCCTCGCATTCAGCGGTCCATTCGAACCTACTCCCTTTTTTGAGAATATTGAAGAAATGTTTGCATTTGTCTGAAGACCGTGCAATAAATCTGCCCAACGCTGCTATGGATCCATTGAGCTTCTGCACTTCCTT
>NW_020645402.1:0-210 GCF_003573695.1 Papaver somniferum
AATGATAAGAGGTGGCAAAATAAGACCTTTAACTAGGAAGGCAAAATAAGATCACATAAGAAAATGAGTAAGCAAGTAAGCTTGCGAGAATGATTATATGTAAGCAAACAAGCTTGCGAATATGTACATGGAAATGAAACTGAGGCAGTGAAAATGCCGCAGACTTGATATTATGATCATACTGTTATGAGATACTAATAGTGCAGGAAA
>NW_020645402.1:227-447 GCF_003573695.1 Papaver somniferum
AAAAAAAAAAAAAATCTTATCTAGATTCTAGACGGACACGTTATGGGCCATTACCATTTATACACTAAAGAAAAAGCCAGAGAAATGAAGAATGAAGGAAATTTAAAGCTACATCAATTTTAGCGTGCAAAATGAGCTAAGTAACGCAAACATTAGCTATACATTGCAATAGATAAGCATTCTCATCATACAAACATCATACTCGCATCATAAAAGCATT
>NW_020645402.1:647-1000 GCF_003573695.1 Papaver somniferum
AGAATTGAATATTTCTTATACTTCATCAAGGATACTTCATGCTTCTTATACTTCTTCAAGGATACTTCATACTTCGCATACTTCAAAAGATGATACTTCTTATTTACTTCGCAACATTCCGGAACTTCACAAAAGAATAGAGGCAAGTACGTACTTTTCAAATCCAGTATTCTTTCGCTCGTTCCTTCATCAACAAAGATTAAAGACTACTCCAACAACTTCAACAAGACGGATTTTTCCTTAAAGATTGCTCTTCAAGCAATATTCAAGAAAAAAGAGGCAAGATGTAGGATCCAAATATCGCACAATAATAAGATCTCGCGAGAATGTAGGGAAGCTTGCGAGAGAACGTA
>NW_020645403.1:0-344 GCF_003573695.1 Papaver somniferum
GAAGGCTAGGAAGCAAAGAGAAGCGAAAGAAAATCACACAGTGCAAGTTTCTGCTGCTGCTGGCGAGAGGAAGAAGATGAAGAACTGACGCTACAGAAGCGTCGTTCTTCAACAGTTCCCGCAGCAGTTCTATTGTGTCGCTGTTTACAGCGCTGTGTATGTATCGTTCTTTCCTACACTTAAGTTTATGCAGCGCAACAGTTAACAGCGCAATTGTAACGCTTATAACTGTTGCGAAATCTCTGTTTAGCATTTTCTCATCATTTTATCAACTTGTTGGGCTATAAAATTGTATTTTGAGAACATGATTAATATGAGAGGCTAAACCCCAACACTGGGATCAT
>NW_020645403.1:355-1000 GCF_003573695.1 Papaver somniferum
TATAAAATTGTATTTTGAGAACATGATTAATATGAGAGGCTAAACCCCAACACTGGGATGATGGAGGAAGCCGTACTTTATGCATATAGAAATTATATTTAATTCTTTTATGACTTCTTGCACTTTTATTAAATGTTTTATGATTTTTCTTAATTGATTGTCATTTCTTTTGATGGTTTATGCTTGGTCTTAGTACTTTTGACATGCCATGCCTTCGATTTATAATTAATCTTCTAAAAATCTACCTTGGCAAGAATGAGAGTCCTTTTATTTGAATTATAACTGTTTGGAAAAAAATATAATAATTATATGAATAATTATGGTGGAATCTTGAATCCTAGTAACTCTTGATCCTGTGACAATTTTGTATATATTTATGTTTTAAAAATCTATTCAAGTCCGAGCAACGAACTTTTACTACCACTTTCAACACTACAACAAAATGGCGCCACCAACGCGGACTTGTATATAGATTTATTTTTATTTTTTTTAGGTTTATTTTTTTTATTATTTGTTCCTTTTTACTTTGTCTTTTTTCTTTGATTTACAGGTTCGAAGTGGAACACTAAGGACTTGGAGAGGAAAAAGCTTAAAGCGAAAAGCGAAAAGAGAAGAAAAAAGGACAATTTTAGGATTTAATTTTTA
>NW_020645404.1:0-505 GCF_003573695.1 Papaver somniferum
AGTTGTACTCCTACGCCTCTGATCCCACCAGGATACTACGCACTTGATTCCCTTAGATGATCTCACTCACAACCAAGAGTTGCTGCAACCCAAAATCACAGACTTGATAATAAACAGATCCGTCTCACACATAAAAGTCTATCAAAGGATAAATCCGTCTCCCACAGATAAACCATAGGTTTTGTTCCGTCTTAAGATATAAAATCAAGGTGAACAAGAACCAATTGATTATCCGGTCATATATTCTCGAAGAACATCCTAGATTAATCAATCACCTCTCTACAATCCTTCCTGACTACACACGCGGTTTGTCGAGGAATCAAAAACAGTAAGACGAAGATGTTTGTGACTTCTTTATCTTGCCTATCGGAGAACTCTCACGATCTCAAGTCAATCAATCGATTGTACTCGTACGATAGAAGATGCAAGATCAGATCACACAACTACGATAAAAGTAGTATCAGTTTGGATTTAGAATCCCAATGAAGTCTTTAAGTTGTTAACC
>NW_020645404.1:515-1000 GCF_003573695.1 Papaver somniferum
TAAAGTAGTATCGGTCTGGCTTCACAATCCCAATGAAGTCTTTAAGTCGTTAACCTGATTTTAGAGAAGAAAATCAAAGGTTAATGGAGATCGACTCTAGCGGGCGCACTAGTAGCACACAGATGTGTGGGGATTAGTTTTGCACAATGCTAGATGTCTCCTTTATATAGCCTTCAAATCAAGGTTTTGCCTTAGGTACAAAGCAATCCTTATTCACCGTTAGATGAAAACCTGATTTAGATTCAAGCTAATATTTCTCAACCGTTAGATCGAAAAGTTAGCTTGTCACACACACTTGGGTAAACGTTTACTGGGTTTATGAAAACCATGCCCAAACGTGTACGTGTATGTTGGTTCAACATAGTAACCCAAAAGGTTAACCATATGAGCATTTCATATTAACCTTGTTCTTCTTCACCATAACTAGTTCAATTGACTCAAATGAACTAGTTAAAGAGTTGTTCAATTGCTATGAGATCTTATGT
>NW_020645405.1:0-382 GCF_003573695.1 Papaver somniferum
GATCTTGAACACAAAAGTGAAATGAATATGCTATAAAAAAAATTAGCACAAATGTTCATAGTAATTCTAATCCCTTAGAATTAATTCAGTTAGGCCTAGTTGACATGAGTTCAACCCAAAACCACTATGGTAAAAGATGGTTTTAACTTCCATAGATGATTGTACGAAGTACTATCTTGTATAATTGCTTAGGGATAAGGATGATGCCTTAGAAGCCTTAAAATGTATAAACTTGAAGTTGATAATCAATTAGAAGCCTTGAACATATTAATTGTATCCTTAAGGAGATCATAATTACCATGTTGATTAGTTCAGGATTACCTGCGGTCTTGTGGGAGGAGGAAGTCCTCTTAACTAGTATATCCTGAATATAGTACCCTTA
>NW_020645405.1:582-1000 GCF_003573695.1 Papaver somniferum
TTGATGTAATCTTAGGGATGAGGATTAGAAAATAATCTAAAATATGTAGTCTTAGTCATTCTCATTATTTCGAATTTGTGCTTAAGAGATACAATCAGTGTGATTGTAAGCCTTCTTGTACTCCGTACGATTATTCTTGTAGACTCAAGAAAAAAGAGTAATGGAGTATCTTAACTTGAATACTCAAGAGTTATATGATGTCTGATGAATTTAATGAACTGTAAGAGTCCAGACATTGCCTATATTGTGAGTAAGTTAAGTAGATATAATTATAGTCCAGAGCAATAGCCTTCAGATGCACTGAGTAGAGTATTATGGTACCTAAAATACTCTATTACCTTTTATTTGATTTATCAAAGGTATCTTGCTGTCCTTGAGGGACTTTGTGATGTAAACTGGATAGTTGACTCATATGAGT
>NW_020645406.1:0-525 GCF_003573695.1 Papaver somniferum
TCCTACTGAATATTGGATGAAAATGTCGGTTTGTGGGCATCTTGTGGCGGATACATTTAACTGTGTTGTTCATTATTTTTCCCCCACCGAATAGACAACTTATACGCCAAAGTGGCAAAAGTGCGAAGGATCTCTTAAGAAGAGAAGAGTTGTCTTGGCGTTCGTGAACGAGAATCATTTCATTATTCTGGAGCTCAAGGAAAATTGTCCATTGCCGCCGGTTTGTCCGTTGACTCAAACAAGGATATAGTCCCCAATCACTCGGAGGAATATATAAAATTGTATGAGGAGAACCACCAATTGTGGGATTCGTTGAAGCTATCAATTAACCCAGAGAAGGGATAAATTCCTATTCATAAATTATAAAGTGAAGAAGAGTAGTTTGGAATGTGTGGTTCACTTCTACGCAACCTTTTTTTTTTTTTGGAAGTTTGAATTATAATCATTAAACCATATGCTATGTAAGTGCAGGCATGATTTAATTCAAACTTTACAATGCCGAGAATTGGTCCCGACTTAGAAAGT
>NW_020645407.1:0-542 GCF_003573695.1 Papaver somniferum
TGCCAGTTGTGTTGACCTAGAGTTAGGTTATCGACCACTGGTTCCCTTGTATATGCCAGTGTGTTGATATTAGTCAGACTAATATCTCAATCCATTAGGATAGGTTCATTTTGGAGGAGGCCTTCAGACAGATATGGGAAACGTCGTTCACTTAGTAAACATCAAAACCATTTATGTTTTTCTATATCCATCTTCTTGATCTATCCATGTGATTAGTTTTGACTCCGGATATTGATGTCCATAGTGCAACTATTTGAGTAGAGTTCTGTCACTTTATATGAATTTTAGTATGCTTGAGTGCAAACTCGTGTACAACAATTGGAATTTCGCATCAGGGTACTTCTTCCTGTAGTCAATAAGTATGCCAACCAAGGAGATTCTTTAGTGCCTTCCAAGGTTCTGCGTAGATAGCCAAGGTCTGGAGTAAAGGTTTTGTGGGTATATCTCTAGTAAGCCCTCCTGAGACTATAACTCGGCCACTAGGGACACCTAGGGATTTAAAGGCTTATTGCATACGCTAAATGCAATCGACGATGCCTGCG
>NW_020645407.1:553-1000 GCF_003573695.1 Papaver somniferum
TAATCTCAATTGTATATATTATTAGTGCTCGATTTTATATTTATTATGGCTTTTTATGTCCCTGTAGGTATTTTTGGAGAAATAAGCTTTTGCGGCGAAATTGGCTAAAAAAGTGGTTTTTGCGCTCGTGGGAGAAAATTACTATACGGACTCTCACTTTGGATAAGGGGTAACCTAATTACTAAGGGGTGACCCATTTCCAGGCATCTGCTAAAGGGAGAACAACACAGGATAGGGGGACACCCACCTTCTTCACGATTTGAATCAAAAAGAATTGGCGGGAAACTATGTGCAGCGTCTGCAGATTTTGGACTCCATTTTTGGAGCTGTTTCAGGGAGATTCAACACCGGAAATTTATTGGGCTGGACTTGATATGACTTAACAAGTTCATTAGAAGCAATTGGACCGATCGAATTGGGCTTGAATTGCCGGAATAAGGAAACAGA
>NW_020645408.1:0-115 GCF_003573695.1 Papaver somniferum
GCATCAGCAGACGACAAGGAAGCATGGGTGAGAGCTATCAATCGTTTTCAGAGATTAGGTAAGGATTTTTTGTAAAACCCTAATTTCACTGATTTGGGGATTTTGGATTTTTTTT
>NW_020645408.1:165-423 GCF_003573695.1 Papaver somniferum
GGGCATCTCTGGACTAGCCAGTAGAGAATTGAAACAAATTTATTTTGATGCAATTCCAATTTCAGTTCTTCTTATGCAGTTAACAGTGAATGTGTGCATGTTGTTTTCAATTATCTCGAATGTTGAATGTTGCTTGAATTATCATACTCAATGAATGTTGTTGCTAGTTACATGTTTAGCAAGAGCTAAACTGCATTAGGCTGAGGCTCAGATGAAGCCTAGTGCATTGTCAAATGGTGAATTGCTAGGATAGTTATC
>NW_020645408.1:623-1000 GCF_003573695.1 Papaver somniferum
TTTCCTTTCTCCCTGAAAGATAAGGCAAAGGCCTGGCTCTATGCTTTACAGCCTCAATCCATCATGACATGGGATGACCTCATAAAGGAGTTTTTCAAAAAGTTTTTCCCGAACCACAAGACTGCGACAATTCGTCAAAGTCTGAATAGCTTTGTGCAATTAGAAGGTGAGACCTTAGCTAGATACCTGGAGAGATTCAATGAATTATTGCTCCAATGTCCCCATCATGGTTTTGAAAAATGGAGACTTGTGCAAATTTTGTATGAAGGTCTAGATGTGTCCACCCGAACAACTGTTGAGTCGATGTGCAATGGTCTATTCGTAGACAAAACTGCTGATGCGTCTTGGGACTTCTTGATTGAAGTAGCTGAAAAGAC
>NW_020645409.1:0-379 GCF_003573695.1 Papaver somniferum
AACCTAACCTTCTCCAAACCATGATGAGTACATTGAGATATCAAGTCATTGAACCTTTCTAAGTACCTATATAAAGATTCTCCCTCTTGTTGGGCAAAAGTACATATTTGTGTCCTAATAGACGATGTTTTATGCCTTGGGAAAAACTTATGTATAAAGGCAGAAGTAAGTTGGTCATAGGTTTCAATTGACTCAGAGTCCAAACTATACAACCAAGATTTGGCTTTATCTTTTAAGGAAAAGGGGAATAACCTAAGTTTCAACGCATCATCACTTAGGTTTTTAATTTTCATAGTACTACAAACTTCCTCAAATTCCCTAACATGAAAATAGGGGTTCTCATTCTCCTTCCCTAAAAACATTGGGAGCATCTGTAAAG
>NW_020645409.1:390-1000 GCF_003573695.1 Papaver somniferum
CCCTAACATGAAAATAGGAGTTCTCATTCTCCTTCCCTGAAAACATTGGGAGCATCTGTAAAGTCCCAGGTTTCAGTTCATAATTTTCCTCGGTTTCATCTAACTTGATACAAGACGGACGAGAGGTCCTAGTTGGGTTTAGCAATGCTTTCAAAGTTGTCATTTCTGTCACTACCAAAGGACTAGGAGTGCTAGTGGTACTTTCCTCACGAAGAGACAGATTCTCAAAACTGAAGTTTCCAAAAACGGGGCTCTCAAAAGAAGAGTCTTCGATCTCCCCGCCTTCACAAGAAGAACTACTAGGTTTGTCACTAGTCAAACGACCTAGAGTGTTTATTTTCCAAGCCCGTTTAAAAACTTCGGGCATACACTAGAAAACAAAATCAAAAAGAAAAGTCGTAAAAAGGAAGGGATGTTCTATGCAAACACATACAAGGCTGACTCCACCACAGCAAACCTACTGATTTCTAGCAAACAAAAAGCATTATGGATCCATTTAGATTGTTTCTAGACCAGCTTCTAATCCTTCGAACGGGAATTCGTTAAAATTTAAGAAAATCCCTCTGGAATCTATCCGAGTTAAAATAAGTTGAATAGAGGCGAGGGAAGC
>NW_020645410.1:0-207 GCF_003573695.1 Papaver somniferum
TAAGCGTGGAGCGACCGTCGGATGAAGGGATGTAGCAAAACGGACGACCCAAGATGGAGATGGGCGTTGCGATGTAAAGCGGAGGATTCGGAGTTTGATGTGCGATGATGGAGCGACCGTAGGATGCTGAAATGCTTCGATCTGACGGCTGAAAATGGAGGCGGTTTTGGTTATAGAAAATGGGTTTGGGTGAGGGTTTTGGGCCTT
>NW_020645410.1:407-783 GCF_003573695.1 Papaver somniferum
AACACACAATGGCAGCACATCAAAGATTAAATGGCAGAGGATATAAAGTAACAATAGCAGGGAACCAAGGCTGTAAGCCAAGGGCAGGGGGAGTTTGTGCACTGATTTCAGTGCACAACAACTTCAAAATGCAAGAAAAACAGTGAAGGTAAATTTAGCAGGGAACCAAAACAGAACTGAAATTGTAAGTGACTGAAATGGGATTGTGGCTAAGCTAAGGATTAGTATCCACCTTGTGTCCTAATCAAACAACATATTTCTAGGTTGAGTTGAAAATCCTATGCATACATCTAGAATGGGAGGAAAACTAATTTGCTCCCTAGTTTGCCCCTAGCATTGACTGTCTTTTGACAGAACAATCAATCACAGGCACTAT
>NW_020645410.1:858-1000 GCF_003573695.1 Papaver somniferum
TCTTTTGACAGAACAATCAATCACAGGCACTATGAGCATTAATATCCTCCCAATGCTCAAGCAAAACAGGGCAAGGAGTTAACTATCCTAGCAACTTGTCATTTGACAGTGCATAAGGCTTCAACTGAGCCTCAGCCTAATG
>NW_020645411.1:0-409 GCF_003573695.1 Papaver somniferum
CTCAATCACTGCTCTTGCAGAGTTTTTAAATGTTTACATAATTTTCTTAATTATTTGTGATTCAATTTGATAGATTATACTTTGTTTAATCAATTGATAGTCTATGCTTGGGGAATACAATTAATATTTGAGAATATGTTTGATTAATTGTGAATTAAGAAATAAGGGACTTAAAAGATAATTAGAGTTTTGGATTATTTTCCATAATATATTCACGTGTGATCGTGGAATCAGTGTCTTGGTTATTCCTAATAATCTTGAATTAAGTTTTGTTTATTTTTAAATTTCATTAAATCTAAAATCTTTGCTTTCACAAGTCTCAACGAACTTTTTACTACAACTCAATTTGAAATCACATCAATTTTTGGCGCCGCCGACGCGGACTTGTCTTTAGGCTAGAGTTTTTAGA
>NW_020645411.1:420-1000 GCF_003573695.1 Papaver somniferum
CTCAATTTGAAATCACATCAATTTTTGGCGCCGCCGACGCGGACTTGTCTTTAGGCTAGAGTTTTTAGATTTTCTTTTTTAGGTTTTTATTTATTTTTCATTTTTATTTTATTTGTTCTTCTTTACGTTTCTGGGTTTTTGTCTTTTCCTTACATATTTTGGAATTTGGAGCGAAAGAAAAATTTGCCAAAGCTTTTGGTGAATACTTAAAGATTTGGAGTAAAAGCAAAGCGAAAGGAGCGAAAGAAAAGGAGAAAAAATTAATTAAAAAAAGAGAGAGAGAGAGAGAGAGACAATTTTTTTTTTTTAATTTCTTTTAGTTTATCTTTTTCTTTTGCACTTTGGACTGTGGACTTTGGGACTTTATTTTTTTTAAACCCTACGGAAGGGTAGTTTAAATATCAATTGTTTGCAGAGAAGGACGGCGATTACGATATCGCCTCGGCCCCTCGGGTTCGTACACGACATAGGAGTCATGGCCCGAGTCGACTTCAGTGGTTCATCCCCCGTCTGGTACGGGAGGTAAGTTTGTCGAAACACTCGCGAATCTCTTGTCAGCGAGTTACTGTATTCCTTCGTT
>NW_020645412.1:0-171 GCF_003573695.1 Papaver somniferum
CTGATGACAAAACCTTCAAAATTACGAAGCTAATGACGAAAGCTTTGTATCAGTACGATGGACTTGCCTTACATTAAGCATCAATGCTTAGTATGATATGAGAGCTGATGCTTCATTCTTTATAAGAATGATTCTTATACTTCCATTCATACGCAAAGTACGACATTCATG
>NW_020645412.1:182-627 GCF_003573695.1 Papaver somniferum
ATATATACTTCCTCAGACTGTCGTAGTTTACATGATTTGAGAATTTTGTGGGAGAACCTTAGCAAGATAAAGCTCCAGCCTTCAGCTCGTAGCACAGATTTTGACGAAACGCCAAAGCTTAGTTTGTGGTAGCAACTCAAACCATCAGAACAACTCTTCATGAAGGCGTACCAAGGACCTAAGAAGTACTAAAAAGTACTTCTCCAAGGACCGATATCCCTTATTTCTTCTTACGGGAAAGTGTCCCCCCTACTTCCAGTTACCTCTTATACAGATGGACTTGCTCGGACCATAGTTCAGACTAAAGGTCAAGGAACGATGCTACACAGACTCCAAGTATCCTTTGATACTTTGCTCAGCTTGCCAGGATGTTTCCACCCTGAACAAGCTGAGAAGAACATGCTGCCACGATGTACAAGCTAATGCTAACTTCATCAAAAGAGTT
>NW_020645412.1:638-1000 GCF_003573695.1 Papaver somniferum
CCACCCTGAACAAGCTGAGAAGAACATGCTGCCACGATATACAAGCTAATGCTAACTTCATCAAAAGAGTTACACAAATCCTCTTTAGTAACGCGGGTGGCGAGTACACCTGTGAACCCGCAGCTACCCAACGTATAAAGTACTTTCGATCCGAAGATGATGACGAAAGTAATAACGACCATGGTCCAACGTACCAAGACGATGGCTCAGAAGACGATGACTTCTGAAAGTCGGTGACTTTTGAAAGTTCCCTAGCACGACTGAAGAGCTTATGCAAACGCCTAAGCTCTACAGTTCAAAAAGGACTGCACCTGCTCTTCAGAAAAATGTGTGATCAACCCCGGGAGACCTCACATGCCCAA
>NW_020645413.1:0-700 GCF_003573695.1 Papaver somniferum
TCTCACATGGAAACCACTCCCCCTTACACAATGATCCGAAAATCATATGTATTTATAGTGTGAACTACATATTAATTCTCTCCCTTTTTGTCAATAAAATTGGCAAAGGTACAAGAACGGGATCATAATGAAATTTCCGTAAGAGACATTTCATGACTAAAAGAAAAAATACATACCATCTAATTTAGATGCAATCATATAGCCGAAGCTAATATCATTCATCAAGGAGTTTAAAGATACAAGATAACCCCTTTAAAATTCCACAGCCGCACACCCCTCAAGATATGACCACTAAGCACAAGTTCAAAAGAACTCTCCCCCATTTGATGTCATTCCCAAGGGAACAACAAGAGCGACCTTAATTTCAAAAGAAAAGAAGGATTTTTATTAGACGCCAAAAACCATGAGAATGATTTTCTATATCCAAAAACTCAATCAAATTAATCACAAGTAAACCCATGATTAATTTAATCGGAATACGCAATCAAATTAAACACAAAAGTGATCAACTTAATTGATCATGCTCGACATAAGAGAACTTATGAAGCATACGACTAACATACCCATCAAAAAATGAATAGTATAGTCGTTCATATACTTAGAATAAGAGGAATCTTACGGAGTATGAAAATACTCAACTAGATTAATTACAAGAGAACCAATAATTAATCTAATTGGAATACACAATCAAACTAATTAC
>NW_020645413.1:711-1002 GCF_003573695.1 Papaver somniferum
TAGATTAATTACAAGAGAACCCATAATTAATCTAATTGGAATACACAACCAAACTAATTACAAAAGTAATAAATTTAATTGTCATTTGTTTTGCTCGACATAAAAAGACTTATGGAGCAATAACTAAATAACCAAACAAGATGATTAATTTAGTTCAAGAATGCTCAACATAAAGTACCTTACGGAACAACCAACAAAGCTAATCAAACAACAATCAACTTGGTTGTATCGTGCTCAACCTAAGACACATTACGGAGCCTCACAGTATTACATAAAATATGGATCACTGAA
>NW_020645414.1:0-439 GCF_003573695.1 Papaver somniferum
CACTATCCTACTCCAAGATAACTTCGGACTGGACTGTAGTTCAACCCTAACCAATCTCACACTGATCCAAGGTACAGTTGCACTCCCTACGTCTCTGATCCCAGCAGGATACTACGTACTTGATTCCCTTAGCTGATCTCACCCACAACTAAGAGTTGCTACGACCCAAAGTCGAAGACTTGAAATAAACCAATCTGTCTCACACAGACAAGTCTATTGAAAGGATCAATCTGTCTCCCACAGATAAACCCAGAGGTTTTTGTTTTGTCATTTGATAAATCAAGGTGAACAAGAACCAATTGATAATCCGGTCTTACATTCCCGAAGAACAGCCTAGAGTTATCAATCACCTCACAACAATCTTAATCGTATGGTAGCGAAACAAGATGTTGCGGAATCACAAACAATGAGACGAAGATGTTTGTGATTACTTTTTATA
>NW_020645414.1:450-1000 GCF_003573695.1 Papaver somniferum
CGTATGGTAGCGAAACAAGATGTTGCGGAATCACAAACAATGAGACGAAGATGTTTGTGATTACTTTTTATATCTTTCCTATCGGCGATATCAATCTCAATCCGATCGATCTATGTATTCGTACGATAGAAGATGCAAGATCAGATCACACAACTACGACAAAAGTAGTATCGGTCTGGCTTCACAATCCCAATGAAGTCTTTAAGTCGTTAACCTGGTTTTAGAAGAAGAAAGCAAATGTTAAAGGAGAATCGACTCTAGCAAACAAACTAGTATCACATTTAAGGTTTGGGGATTAGTTTTTCACAGATGGTAGAGTTCTCCTTATATAGTCTTTCAAATCAGGGTTTGCAATCAATGTTCGCTTAGTAAAAAAGCATTCAATATTTACCGTTAGATGAAAACCTGATTAGATTCAAGCTAATATCTTTCAACCGTTAGATCGAAAACTTAGCTTGTTACACACAAATGGAATGCACGTTTCTAGGTTTGTGTAATCGTACCCAAACGTATGCATTAGTTGGTTCAACAATAGTTAACCAAATGGTTA
>NW_020645415.1:0-526 GCF_003573695.1 Papaver somniferum
AGTTAGAGAGTTGTTCAATTGCAAGGAAATCTCTTGTACTACACAAGACACAATTGAAGCAAAGATGATTTAATTCACTTGAATCGGTTCATGAACTTTTATAGCCACGGTTTTCAAACTGCATACCTTAATTTTTTTAATTTTAAGTTCAGAAATCATCTTCGGATATATAACCTTCTCAAGTACGCAGACTAGGTTCGCGGACTTAAGTTACCGGGCAGAGTTTACAAACTCAAACAGAAATTTTCGGGTATGAGAACTTCGTCAGTTCGCGGACTGGGTTCGCGGACTTAGTTTCACGCAAATAGTTTGTCAAATCCAGCAGAAATTCTCTGGTTTGAGAACTTCGGCAGTTCGCGGACTGAGTTCGCGGATTTGGCTCACGCCATTCTTCCGGTTCTCTTGATCAACAAAGTTCGCAAACTTTGGTTCAATGAATAGGACTTATACATAAATGTGTTTCCACAACAATGCTTATGTACACCATTGGTTATGTAATCTAAACTCTCATTTCAATCATTGAAAC
>NW_020645415.1:537-1000 GCF_003573695.1 Papaver somniferum
AATGCTTATGTCCACCATTGGTTATGTAATCTAAACTCTCATTTCAATCATTGAAACATTCTTAGAGGACGTTATATAGTTGTTACACCATTTCTCGTCAAAGCAATTTTCAAGATGATTGAAACATATCATGACTTTCGTCACATAGTAAAGATAAACTTGGTTAAAGCGAAAAGCTTACCAACTCATATTTCGAAATATAGATAGGCGAGGTATACTCGGCTCGAAATCCCAAATTTGTATAATCAAATTCTATATATATAGCATACGACTTATTGTCTCAAAGAGTAGGAGATAGAGTAGATAGAGTTTTGAGTGATAGATAAGTTCAAGTCTTCACATACCTTTTTGTCGAGAAGTTCCACCGGTTCCTTGAGTAGTTCTTCTACTTGTATGATGAATCTTCATGAAGTCCTTGAGCTCAGCTACACTTTCTATCCTAATCCGAGACTTAGCTATAATG
>NW_020645416.1:0-373 GCF_003573695.1 Papaver somniferum
AATTGAGAGTTGAAACAGTCAGTCTGTAACGCATTTTTTCTGTTGCAGATTTCCTGTTTCATTGTTTTCTCTTCTTGTATTCACTTTTTGAGCCATGAATACATATTTTGAGTGTGTTTTCTACATGATGAGTTAAACCCCAACACTGGGACGACGGAGGAGGTCGAATTTCATCCATGTGGTAATTTCATTAAATCTTTTATTTACTTTTTGCACTAATTTTAATTGAATTAAGATTTTAAATTAATTACTTGTGATTTCATTTGATGGAGTATGCTTAGTCCTAGGGATTTTTGATATGCCATGCTTAAGAAATACAAGTAATATTTTATAAAATCTATCTTGGCAATAAACTAGAGTTAATATTTGTTTT
>NW_020645416.1:573-874 GCF_003573695.1 Papaver somniferum
TCAACGGTTCATCCCCCGTCTGGTACGGGAGGTAAGTCCATCGAAACACTCGCGAATCTCCTGTAAGCGAGTTACTGTATTCCTTAAGGTGATTCATTGATTGAGGACGAATTTGGACTGTTTTTAAATTCCTAGTAAAGGGCAAGGCCTGGCCAATACAAGATAAGGGTTCAGATTTCATCACCGCTCCCTTCTTGCCCGCCTTAGGAAAACGAAACCTAACGCGAACCCAAGCTTAAAATTTGATTAGAACGAGACCGATAGGGTAACGAGGTATTGGTTACTCTTTTTAGCATACTTC
>NW_020645417.1:0-379 GCF_003573695.1 Papaver somniferum
ACTCACATCACTTGGTTGAAAAGAGTTGTTACCAAACAGATTTGTTGTTCCTTTACTGTTTGGAATACGAACCAAATGAATTGTTCCAAGTACGTGACTTATTCATCAGTTGGAGGCGTGGGAATACAGACGGTTTAGTTGCTTGGTCTCAACTATACGAAGTTGGTTTAATTTTGTGTAGCTGCTTAAACCTGAGAGTATTCAATTATGGACAAGGTCCCGAGGTTTTTCTGCATTTGCGGTTTCCTCGTTAACAAAATCTTGTTGTGTCATTTACTTTATATTTCCGCATTATAATTGTTTTATTATAATTAAAGTAAATTACACAAACGTTAATTCCTATTTACTTGATAAGCAATCCTATTGAGTTTGGTTATGT
>NW_020645418.1:0-397 GCF_003573695.1 Papaver somniferum
ACTGAAAAATCATCCATAAAGACCTCTAAGAACCGTTCTACCATGTCAGAAAATATGCTCATCATGCAACGCTGAAAAGTCGCAGGGGCATTACAAATCCCGAAAGGCATGCGTCTATACGCAAAGGTACCAAAGGGACAGGTAAAAGTGGTTTTCTCTTGGTCTTCTGGGGCAATAACGATCTGATTATAACCGGAGTAGCCATCTAAAAATCAGTGGTGACTATGTCCAGCTAATCTCTCTAGCATCTGGTCGATGAAGGGAAGGGGAAAGTGGTCCTTCCTTGTGACCTTGTTCAATTTCCTATAGTCAATACACACACGTCATCCCGTGGTCACTCGGGTTGGGATTAATTCATTATTATCATTCTGGACTACAGTGATACCTGATTTCTTGG
>NW_020645418.1:597-804 GCF_003573695.1 Papaver somniferum
GGCTTCTATCATGTTCACCTCTTCAACACATGTGTCATCTAGCTCATGAGGTAGCTTACTGACATTAAAAATGTTCATCTCCATAGTCATATTACCAAAAGATAAACTCATCACACCATTTTGACAGTTAATGATCGCATTAGACGTAGCTAAAAATGGGCGACCTAAAATCACCTGTATCTAGTTCTCTGGGTCAGGGACAGGTTG
>NW_020645418.1:815-931 GCF_003573695.1 Papaver somniferum
GACAGTTAATGATCGCATTAGACGTAGCTAAAAATGGGCGACCTAAAATCACAGGTATCTGGTTCTCTGGGTCAGGGACAGGTTGGGTATCTAGGACCACGAAATACACTGGATAA
>NW_020645419.1:0-357 GCF_003573695.1 Papaver somniferum
GAAAATCAGATTTGCATCTTGGAATCGATTCTACCACGCTTCTAAACAATTTTAGAATTGGTTCTACCAAAATTCCAAGACTATTATGTGATTGTTAGAGCATTGCTCGGTCGAACTCGCATGCGTTTCTATCTCAAGCATGTTTGTCAATGTTAGTGATCAAAAGTATAAGTCTTGATTTCTAGTCTACTATAACTAAGGTCTCGGACTAGGATAGAAAAGTGTAGTTGAGCTCAAGAACTCCATGGCAATCATCATACAAGAATAAGGACTACTCAAGTAACCGATGGATCTTCATCAACTAAAAGGTATGTGGAGACTTGAACTTATCTATCACTCAAAAGTCTATTTATCTCC
>NW_020645419.1:368-1000 GCF_003573695.1 Papaver somniferum
GGTGGATCTTCATCGACTAAAAGGTATGTGGAGACTTGAACTTATCTATCACTCAAAAGTCTATTTATCTCCTATCTTGAGACAAAAGTCGTTTTGCTATATAGACTTAGATTATACACATTTGGTATTTCGAGCCGAGTTTATCTCGCCTATCTATTTCTCGAAATATGTTTTGGCAAGCTTTTGCTTTGGCCAAACTTATCTTTACCTAGTGACGAAAGTCATGTTATGTTTCAATCACTTTGAAAATGGCTTTGATGACGATAGTCGATTCTTTATGTCTAACGACTATTATAACATTATAGAAGACTGTTTCAATGATTGAAATGAGAGTTTAGATTATATAACCATTGGAGGATATACGCATTGTTGTGGAAACACATATATGTATAAGTCTTTATTCCTTGAACCGTAGTTTGAGAACTTTGTTGATCAAGAGAACCGGAGTAGTGCATGAGCTAAGTTTGCGAACTGGCGGAAGTTCTCGACCCGAGAATTTCTGCGGGAGTTTGTGAAATCCATACGAGAACTTAAGTCCGCGAACTTGAGTAGGTTATATCTAAAGACGATGTTTGTGAACTTATAGTTCATGAACCGATTCGAGTGAATCACATCGTTTTTGCTTCAATTGT
>NW_020645420.1:0-122 GCF_003573695.1 Papaver somniferum
AACATGATAGTTGCACCATATCTCGTTGATTCCTTTTCATTTTTTTATTTTATTTTATTTTAAACTATGTTTCTCTAAGTGATTAGGTGGGGCACACGATTCAAGTTGTTACCACTGCTAGG
>NW_020645420.1:322-500 GCF_003573695.1 Papaver somniferum
CCTTCAGACAGATATGTGAAACATCGATCATTTGGTTAACATCAAAACCATCTACATTTTTGTATTTCCATCTCCTTTTTCTATCCATATGATTAGTTTGACTCCGAATATGATGTCCATAGTGCAACTATCTGAGTAGAGCTCTGTCACTTTATATAAATTTTAGTATGCTTGAGTG
>NW_020645420.1:700-945 GCF_003573695.1 Papaver somniferum
TGATAGACGCATTTATGTGTCTATTTTGTTCTCAATATTCTGTATTGTTAGACTCGATTAAGTACTTATTGTGTTATTTTGTGTTTTTGTAGATGTTTTTAGAGAAATAAGCCTTTCCGGCGAAATGAGATCGAAAAGTAGTGTTTTACTTCCCAAGATAATGTACCGGAGGCACCTCAGAAATGCACCGGAAGCGTCCCAGAAATGTACCGGAGGAACCCAGAAAAATTACTATTTCCACCCCA
>NW_020645421.1:0-295 GCF_003573695.1 Papaver somniferum
TAATGCTGCTCGAAATAATCTAAATTTCCAAAATAGGGTTTCTAATTCTACCCTTGATATCAATAGTGAATATTTGCCTAATTTAGAGGACGAGGCTAGAATAAAAGACACTACTTATTTAGATAAGGTTCAATCATCTTTGTACTATTATGATGATGAGGATAGTAGTAATGAAGAATCTGAAATATGTAGGCATAGTAATCAGGAATCTATTAATCCAATTGAGCTTTATAATGATTATATTATTTCTAGTTCAAATACAAATAATTTTTATGATTATTCACCTATTCAAAAG
>NW_020645421.1:423-1000 GCF_003573695.1 Papaver somniferum
GATGACCTAGAAATTAGGGAAGTTGTGACTAGTCTTTCTAGAGACACAGAAAACTCTAAGTTTGGGGGTGATTATCATTCTCCGTGTGCTTTAACTCTTAAAAAGTTCCCTCGTGTAGGACTTGACATTTGTGCCTCAACCATCTTACAAGATTATCTTCGTATACTTTTTCCTGAACCTAATGATGTCCAAAGAGAATCTCAGTTGTTAGAAACCCATCCTATGGTTGATGTGATTGACCCAGGCTATGATACCAAGATTGACTTTGTTTTCCCACCAACAAATTTTCTTCCAATTGTGGGAACATTTGATTTTAAGATGTGTCGGTTATTAAGTTTTGAGACTAAACCTAATTACTTTAGGAGAATAGGGTCGACACATTTTCTTAAGGAAGACCAACTCTTTCATTGTGGTCAGTTTTGTGAGTCAAGTCTAATTGACTTTAAGGATCCGCAGTTGTTCAGGTTATTGTTATGTGCTTCTAAGTTCCTACTTGAGTATTTCCAGACTCTACAACCTGATCTTAAGAATCCTTCTTTTGAGGAAGTCCAGCCTATGAAAGCATTTTATTTAGACC
>NW_020645422.1:0-509 GCF_003573695.1 Papaver somniferum
AGGCTTTGGCGTGGCCAAATTAGGGCTTTGACACCGTGGACAAATTAGGGTTTTGGCACCGTGGCCAAGAGTTGGCACCGTATCCAAGAGATTGCCACAAGTCGTTTGGTTGCAAGTTTGTACGGCTGAGACTTGCATCTCAGAGGGAAGGGTATCCGTTGATTGTTTCAACCCTCCGTTTGGTATCCAGCGGCATAGAGGCATGGCCGACGTGGCTTTGGCATGGTTTAGGCGCGGCCAAGCTAGAATTTTGGCATAGTTTTAGGCGCGGCCAAAATTAGGGTTTTGGCATAGTTTAGGCGCGGCCAAAATTAGGGCTTGGCATTGGGACAAAAGTTGCCATGCGTTTGGTGGCGAACTTGGACGGCTGATATTTGCATCTCAGAATGAAGGGTGATCGTTGATTGTTGCAACCCTTCGTTTGGAAGCCAGCGACATGGAGGCATAGCCGGCATGGCTTTGGCGTGGTTTAGGCGCGGCCAAGCTAGGATTTTGGCATAGTTTTAGGC
>NW_020645422.1:519-1000 GCF_003573695.1 Papaver somniferum
CATGGAGGCATAGCCGGCATGGCTTTGGCGTGGTTTAGGCGCGGCCAAGCTAGGATTTTGGCATAGTTTTAGGCGCGGCCAAAATTAGGGCTTGGCATTGGGCCAAAAGTTGCCACGCGTTTGGTGGCGAACTTGGATGATTGATATTTCATCTCAGAAGGAAGGCTGGTCGTTCATTGTTGTAACCCTTTGTTTGGCAGACAACGACATGGATGCATGGCCGGCATGGCTTTGGCATGGTTTAGGCGCGGCCAATCTAGGATTTTGGCATAACTTTAGGCGTGGCCAAAATTAGGGATTGGCATTGGGCCAAAAGTTGTTTGGTGGCGAATTTGGACGGCTGAGATTTGCATCTCAGAAGGAAGGGTGGTCGTTGATTGTTGTAACCCTTCGTTTGGCAGCCAACGACATGGAGGCACGGCCGTCATGGCTTTGGTGTGGAGGTGTGGCTGGCATGGCATTCCATTGGAACTATGGTGCG
>NW_020645423.1:0-503 GCF_003573695.1 Papaver somniferum
AATAGTTAACACAAAAGAGTACTAATTCAAATGCAACAAGTCTGGTGCAAAGCCATATGAATCTCTGATGCCAAAAACTGAAAAAGAGACCTTGGATTCGAGTACTAGTTTATTCAATCCGTGATAGATATGTCTGGAATTTCCTGCAAGATTTCTGCCGCATCTGTAAAATGAGGAGTTATAGATAATCAGTAAACACTATAAGGCAGATATAAGGCAGCAATAAACAAGAAGAAACAAAAACCAATCAGCATTGGTTAGTAAAGACCATTTAAAAGGGATGATCACAACTAGACCGCAGACCCAATCGACATTGAGGAACAACAAGCCAAAGTTTTAAGATTGATTATGACTAATCAAATTCCAAGGAGACTAATAGAAAGTTATGCCCGCAGACCCTATAATGAACTGATCAGGTCACATTTGCACACAAAAAGTTATGCCCCATAGGTCCCAAAGTTGTAGCATCACATCAAAATATAGCAAGGTTTGAGAAATCAACT
>NW_020645423.1:514-1000 GCF_003573695.1 Papaver somniferum
GACTGATCAAGTCACATTTGCACACAAAAAGTTATGCCCCATAGGCCCCAAAGTTGTAGCATCACATCAAAATATAGCAAGGATTGAGAAATCAACTTAATTAGTGCAAGGCTGATCACAAAGAGAAAGATGCAAAAACAAAGGAAGCAAGGTTTGAGATTTACCTAAGTCAATTTTTTCAACCGCTTCTATCAGCTCCTCGAGATTGATTGGTTTATCTAGAAGCCAATTTTGAGCACAGATCAGTGCTTGGACTGTTTTTGGTCAAGCAGTAAGCTCATGAAATAGTAGCTCAAGCTAAATAGACAGTGCTCTCAGATTCTCCTGTTCATACCCATTGACAGTAGATATTGAAAAATAAGATTGACAGAATCAATGATGCAATGATCTATAAACTAAAAGAGTTAAAATCAACTCAAAGATGGAGTAACTGAGAACCAAAAACTGCAATATATGAGGACAAAAAGAGATGCAAGATGAACAGAT
>NW_020645424.1:0-208 GCF_003573695.1 Papaver somniferum
GTGATAAGAGTGTAGAGTGTATCTACACATGTGTCTAGAATGACCTGAAGTTATGACTACTAATCACCAAGAGATATTTTTTAGGCAAAGAACCGAATTCTAAGCCAAGCTAGCTGTCCGGCTTTACGAGAATTGTGAATGTTCACCCAATGAGTTGGTGATATTTCAGTTTACCCGCGTTATACATCGATGGCTGCACCCTCCTTGC
>NW_020645424.1:408-737 GCF_003573695.1 Papaver somniferum
TTCGAAAGGTTGATTATGGTCCCAATGACTACCAGCCTCACAATTTGTGGGCATTTCATAATTTGGATTTTCATGGTATCCCCTAGATTTCCTAAATTCATGCAAAACATAGCAATATTCACCAGGGTGGTCTAAACCACCACAAAAGGTACAAACATGCATATTAGGTTGGCTAGGTTGATACATGGGTGAATAGTTATACGGGTTTGCATATTGAGGCTCATGACCTTGAAAAGGTCCACAATTATAATCCCTATAACTATTGACATCATGGTCTGTGGGAGGCTCATAAGGTGAATCTTGCCCGTAAGCATCTCTAATAGATTTAT
>NW_020645425.1:0-527 GCF_003573695.1 Papaver somniferum
GAACTCGGTCGAGATGAGTGAGGATGTACCCGACTTAGAAGAATCAATTGACCATTTTCATGAATTAGATGACCTTGAAATTAGGGAAGTTGTGACTAGTCTTTCTAGAGACACTGAAAACTCTAAGTTTGGGGGTGATTATCATTCTCCATGTGATTTAACTCTTAGAAAGGTCCCTCACTTGGGACTTGACATATGTGCCTCAACCATTTTACAAGATTATCTTCATACACGTTTTCCTGAACCTAGTGATGTCCACAAGAAATTTCAGTTATTAGAAACCCATCCTCTGGTTGATGTGGTTTACCCAGGCTATGATACCCAGATTGACTTTGTTTTCCCACCAAATATTTTTCTTCCAAATGTGGGAATGTTTGATTTTCAAATGTGTCGAATATTAAATTTTGAGACTAAACCTAATTACTTTAGGAGATTAGGGTCGACATACTTGTTTAAGAAAGATCACCACTCTCATTGTGGTCAGCTGTGTAAGTCAAATCTGATTGACTTAGAGGATCCTCAATTAT
>NW_020645425.1:538-1000 GCF_003573695.1 Papaver somniferum
TCTCATTGTGGTCAGCTGTGTAAGTCAAATCTGATTGACTTAGAGGATCCTCAATTATTCAGGTTATTATTATGTGCTTCTAAGTTTTTATTTGAGTTTTTCCAGACTCTAGAACCTGAACATTTGGATCTAACCTATGAGGAAATGCAACCCATGAAAATATTTTATTTGGACCCAGTTATAGATCCTGAACCTGAACCACAACTAGATGTAGTTGTCTTAAACAGGAAACTAGACAAGGGTATGCTTTATTTGTTCATTTTATTGACATGTTGCAGATTCCTTTTACTTGTGATATCTCTATTTGGTTTTGATGACCCACAGAAATTTCGGCTATTACTTTATGATTCTATGAGGTGACTAATCCTTTCTTAGTCCGGCTGAAGAATTTAAATTTAGCACTTCTTAGGAGGTAACCCAATACTCATGCAACACGGTAATATCTTTCCTTAACTCTCTTGC
>NW_020645426.1:0-545 GCF_003573695.1 Papaver somniferum
ATTACGAGGAAGGGTATTGTTTACATATTTTGAGATCTATATAATTTATTATACCAAATTACCCTTATCGATATTATCAGTGTATTGGTGAACCCGATATATCGTTTTCTACCGGCCGATATGAGCATTTTTATCGTTCACTCCTTGTATCGCCGATATTTTAGATATCGTAATTTTTTTTCAATACACGATAAAAACCTATAATGTCGGCCGATCTTGACTACCTTGCACCTGGCTAACATGACTACTAGCAGCATTTTGGGAGGCAATCCTTTTGAAAGTAAATTACTTTAACATTACTGAAAAATCGGGGGTCTAACAACGCCACCCAATATTTCGCTTAACAATCTGTATGGACTAACTCCAAAATACTTTGTAGAGAATCAACTAGACAGTCAGACTCAATCTAGGTAAAAGTATCTCAAGGAGTTAATATCTCTCTCTTGTTTTGATTTACTCGAGCTAATAGATATCAGCGAGTCTTTAATCAACATAAGGAATAACTTGGATGGTACCAAAGACCAATATCCAATGATCAATCAATG
>NW_020645426.1:556-1000 GCF_003573695.1 Papaver somniferum
ACAAGGAATAACTTGGATGGTACCAAAGACCAATATCCAAGGATCAATCAATGACAATCAACAACCAAAGGTTGGATTACTCTAATTGATGATCTAACGCACAACCTGTATTATTTCAATTATAAAGATAAAACAATATAATGCGGAAACTTAAATAACACAGACACCAGAAATTTTGTTAACGAGGAAACCGCAAATGCAGAAAAACCCCGGGACCTAGTCCAGATTGAACACATATTGTATTAAGACGCTACAAATACTAGCCTACTCCAATCTAACTTCGGACTGGACTGTAGTTGAACCCCAATCAGTCTCCCGCTGATCCAAGGTACAGTTGTACTCCCTACGCCTCTGATCCCAGCAGGATACTGCGCACTTGATTCCCTTAGCTGATCTCACCCACAACTAAGAGTTGGTACGACCCAAAATCACAACTTTAACAAT
>NW_020645427.1:0-416 GCF_003573695.1 Papaver somniferum
AAGGAAGCCCTTGGTGATCTTAACTCACTACAAGGATGCTTGGAAACTCATAACATCTCTTTTATTTCTTTACCATGCAGTGATGAAAAGCTTGTACCTTCCATTGTTAAATCTCCAAAGTTAGAATTAAAACCCCTTCCAAGTCACTTAAAGTACTTGTACTTGGGTGACAAGGAAGAGTTACCTGTGATTGTTTCTAACGAACTTAGTGAATTACAGGAGCAAAAACTTCTACGAGTTCTAAGGAAGTACAAGACGTCCATAGGATGGACAATTGCCGATATCAAGGGTATAAGCCTTGCCGTTTGTATCCACAAGACCCGTTTGGAGGAGATGCAAAGCCTACAAGGGAAGCACAACGTCGTTTGAATCCCCCAATGATGGAAGTTGTGAAAAAGGAGATAGCCAAGCTTTTG
>NW_020645427.1:427-1000 GCF_003573695.1 Papaver somniferum
ACAAGGGAAGCGCAACGTCGTTTGAACCCTCCCATGATGGAAGTTGTGAAAAAGAAGATACTAAAGCTTTTGGACGTGGGTGTTATCTACCCCATATCCGATAGCAAGTGGGTGAGCCCGGTACAAGTAGTACCAAAGAAATCAGGTGTGACGGTGGTGGAGAATGATAAGAACGAACTTGTCCCAACTCGTGTGCAAACCGGTTGGAGGGTTTGTATTGATTACAGAAAATTAAATGCCACCACTAGAAAAGATCACTTTCCATTACCTTTTATTGATCAAACGCTTGAACGTTTAGCTGGACACTCTTACTATTGTTTTCTTGATGGTTATTCAGGGTACAATCAAATTGTGATAGCGTCGGAGGATCAAGAGAAACCACTTTCACTTGTCCATTCGGTACTTTTGCATATAGGAGGATGCCTTTTGGCTTGTGCAATGCTCCAGCTACTTTTCAAAGGTGTATGGTAAGCATTTTTTCCGAGTATGTTGAAAACATCATTGAAGTATTCATGGACGACTTTAGTGTCTTTGGTGATTCATTTGACCTTTGCTTGAATAATTTATCATTAA
>NW_020645428.1:0-848 GCF_003573695.1 Papaver somniferum
TTCAAGCATCCTTGAGAAGATATCCTTGGCAGCGTTTATATTTCATGAAAGGCAAAAACCACATGACTCAGTTGTGCGAGTTATTTGTGAACGTTGGTGGAACACTACAAATACGTTCTTTTTCAAGGATTTCGAGTGTGGTAATTTCTAATTTTTCCATCCAAGAGTTTAATTTTCAGTTCAGAAACAAATTTAATTTTTAGAGATTCAAATTTTAGTTTGATACAAATTTTAATTTTATGAACATGTTGTTTTTAGGGTTCACGCCCTTAGATTTGTATATGTTGACAGGAATAAAAAGTGAGGGTGAAATAGTACAATTTAACCAGTTAAAGTGGATATCAGAAGGAAAATGGAAACAATTACTCCCCTTGTACTCAAATGATGCCGAAGGAAAGCCAGATTCCAGACAGTTACACTCATATGGATTAAGAGTGTCTGGGTTGAAGGCTTTTTTGAGCCGTTACAATGCCAAGGGGATAAACAGAACTGAAAATTATATCGAGCTTGAACGTATTTTTGTATTATGGATGTTAGGCCAAGTTTTTTCCCCAATGCTAGCACAGTATCGTTAGTTGGTTTTCTGGAATCTTTAGAAGATTTAAATAAAGCACCAATAATGATTGGGGTTCTGCAATTTTAGCTGAGCTATAGATATCTCTTGGTGATTACTCAACTAAGAAGATATATAGCTTAAATACATTTTGGGTCGTATCGGAGGTAAGAACTATTTATTAGATTTATTATCGAGTTGTCAAACTTGTGGTGAATGTATTAATACATCAATTTTCGTCAATGTTATTTTCCAGTATTGGTGGTATACTTACTTTACGGTCGGCGAACCTGAT
>NW_020645429.1:0-508 GCF_003573695.1 Papaver somniferum
GCTTTAACCAAGTTTATCGTTACCATGTGACGAAAGTCATGATATATTTCAATCATCTTGAAAATTGCTTTGACGAGAAATTGTGTAACAACTATATAACGTCCTCTAAGAATGTTTCAATGATTGAAATGAGAGTTTAGATTACATAACCAATGGTGGACATAAGCATTGTTGTGGAAACACATTTATGTATAAGTCCTATTCCTTGAACCAAAGTTTGCGAACTTTGTTGATCAAGAGAACCGGAAGAATGGCGTGAGCCAAGTCCGCGAACTCAGTCCGCGAACTGCCGAAGTTCTCAAATCCGAGAATTTCTGCTGGAGTTGACAAACTATTTGCGTGAAACTAAGTCCGTGAACCCAGTCCGCAAACCGGCGAAGTTCTCATACCCGAGAATTTCAGCTGGAGTTTGTAAACTCTGCACGGTAACTTAAGTCTGCGAACTTGAGGAGGTTATATATCTAAAGATGATTTCTGAACTTAAACTTAAAAAGACTAAGGAATGCAG
>NW_020645429.1:519-1000 GCF_003573695.1 Papaver somniferum
AGTCTGCGAACTTGAGAAGGTTATATATCTGAAGATGATTTCTGAACTTAAACTTAAAAAGACTAAGGAATGCAGTTTGCAAACCGTGGCTATAAAAGTTCATGAACCGATTCAAGTGAATCAAATCATCTTTGCTTCAATTTTGTCTTGTGTAGTACATGAGATTTCCTTGCAATTGAACAACTCTCTAACTAGTTCATTTGAAATCATTTGAACTAGTTATGATGAAGAAGAACGTGGTTGATATATAATGCTCGTGTGGCTAACCATTTGGTTAACTATTGTTGAACCAACAAGTGCATACATTTGGGTATGGTTAACAAACCTAGAAGCGTGCATTGTCAAGTGTGTGTAACAAGCTAAGTTTTCGATCTAACGGTTGAGAAATATTAGCTTGAATCTAAATCAGGTTTTCATTTAACGGTGGATATTGATTGCTTTGTTACCAAGGTAACTTAATTGCAAACCCTGATTTGAAAGA
>NW_020645430.1:0-159 GCF_003573695.1 Papaver somniferum
GCTGGAAGTGGGCTTGAAGAAGAAGAATTGTTCTTAAAGAAGACATGGGCCTGGCATACCCAAGGCCCAAAACCCTCACCCAAACCCATTTTCTATATCCAAGCCCGTCTCGGATTTCAGCCGTCAGATCGAAGCATTTCAGCATCCTACGGTCGCTCC
>NW_020645430.1:359-675 GCF_003573695.1 Papaver somniferum
GTTAGGAGATTAGAAGAGTTAGAACTACATAAAAATTCAAAACCTTCCACCACTACTCTCCGAGAACATGTCGCTTCGGCTGTATGTGCCGCTTGTAACGATCCCAACCATCAATTCCAAAATTGTCCCGATTTGCTTGCAGTCCAGGAATCTAGGCTTGAACAGGCACATGCCATGTTCCAAAAACAAGAACACAACCCCTATTCACAGACCTACAATCCAGGATGGAGAAACCACCCTAACTTTTCATGGTCCAAAGGACCCACTCAGGGAGGACCATCTCAACCTAATCAGAGCTATCAAAACAATCAGGGAT
>NW_020645430.1:875-1000 GCF_003573695.1 Papaver somniferum
TATCTTTGCTCCATTCTCTACCTTCACCCAATTATAGTAGAAGACAGTTTCTTTAAATGTACCATAGTTCAACTCTAGTATTTGTCTGATCACCCCATACCACCGGGTTAGGTTAGTAACATGTC
>NW_020645431.1:0-225 GCF_003573695.1 Papaver somniferum
GACATGAGTGGTACATCCACTTAAAACACCTTGAGCAGGCAAGTCATGAATACCAAACATCAGAGTTTCTTTCAGATTAAAATACTCCCTTTTCAAAGAATCAAAATCTTGTACACCTTGATGCCAAAGTTTTTTTAGCGTGTTAACCAGCGGCCGCAAAAAAACATCAATGTCTTGACCCGGTGACTTACACCCAGGTATCAACAGAGTCATCATTTGGAATTC
>NW_020645431.1:236-458 GCF_003573695.1 Papaver somniferum
TCTTGTACACCTTGATGCCAAAGTTTTTTTAGCGTGTTAACCAGCGGCCGCAAAAAAACATCAATGTCTTGACCCGGTGACTTACACCCAGGTATCAACAGAGTCATCATTTGGAATTCAGACTTCATACACATAAAAGGCGGAAGATTATAAACCACAAGGATCACATGCCAACAACTACAACTCAAAGTCTGTGCACCATGAGGATTAAACCCATATGTT
>NW_020645431.1:658-1000 GCF_003573695.1 Papaver somniferum
TTTCATTTGTATGTAACAAGCTAAGTTCGATCTAACAATTGAAAGATATTAGCTTGAGTCAGGTTTTCATCTAAAGGTGAATATTGTATGCTTTGTTACTAAGGTAACATTGATTGTAAACCCTGATTTGAAGACTATATAAGGGAGAACTCTAGCAACTGGGAAACCTAATCCCCACACCTCATGTGTGATGCTAGTTGCGGCTAGAGTCGGTTCTCCTTTAACCTTAGGTTTTTCCAAAACCTTGTAGGTTAACGACTTGATGACTTCATTGGGATTGTGAAGCCATACCCAACTATTTTCTATGTAGTTGCATGTTCTAATCTAGATGTTTTCTATCGT
>NW_020645432.1:0-190 GCF_003573695.1 Papaver somniferum
CAGCCACCTTGTTGCGCCTAAACCATACCATGTCGGCCTTCCCTTTATGGGTGCCAAACCGAAGGCGTGTGGCAGGCCTTGAAAGGGTGTATAAATTAAGCGTGATAAAACGGGGGCCTACAGTAATACCGCAAGTGCACGGTCGTCGGTTGTAACTCGTGCAAGTACGGGTCGATCCACAGAGATCGGG
>NW_020645432.1:390-735 GCF_003573695.1 Papaver somniferum
ATACACTAAAAGTCTAAAGAGTTGAGGATCAACCCAAAAGACGAAGTGTAGACACAAAGGAAGTTTCAAAACACTAAAATTGGACTTAAATGGGAATGAGAGTGAAAAACCGAATGAATCAACCCTAAACCTAAATTTTTCAACATGTTTACTTTTAAGCACAAAATCTTTTAATTTCAAGGGGTCAGGATTCAAAAGGTCTAACTCATAATGGACTGTTTTCGGGATGGGCAAAGAAATGCATTCCAACTGTGGCTCTTTAAAAGTGTTATATTTTGAAGCAAAATAGTCCAAGAGGACTTGGGAAGCACACAGTTCCAATCCTAGATTAGGAATTTTCAGAAA
>NW_020645433.1:0-427 GCF_003573695.1 Papaver somniferum
GCCATACCATGTCGGCCTTCCCTATGCGGCTACCAAAACGAAGGCGTGCGACGATCAACGACCGCCCTTCCACCTTAGATGCAAATCTTAGCCGTCCAAGGTCGCCAACCAACGCATGGTAACCTTTGGCCCAAAACCCTAGTTTTGGCCACGCCAAACCGCGCCAAGGCATGCCATGTCACATGTTCCAATGGCATGCCAACCACCTTGTCGCGCCATACCATGCCGGCCTTCCCTATGCGGCTACCAAAACGAAGGCATGCGACGATCAACGACCGCCTTTCCACCTTAGATGCAAATCTTAGCCGTCCAAGGTAGCCAACCAACGCATGGTAACCTTTGGCCCCAAACCCTAGTTTTGGCCACGCCAAACCGCGCCAAGGCATGCCGTGCCGCATGTGCCAATGGCATGCCAACCACCTTGCCG
>NW_020645433.1:627-1000 GCF_003573695.1 Papaver somniferum
TATCTAAGACACGGTTGTAGTACCGAATATGTGCAGCAGGGTCGCTGGATCCATCATAGCATTCGAACGTTGGGACAGGGCATTTCAGTGGAATAGGGGTGTTGGCCAAGCGATGAGTTAAAGGCGTGGAGTTAGCTTCTCTCATGACTTCTTCTAACATGCCCCCGCCTTGTTTATTTTTTAATTGCCTGATCTCGGCCATCATCTCATCTCGTAGTTCTTCCATTGCGCGGTGGTGCCCTAAATTCTTCTGTTCGTTACCGTCTGACTCTCCATCGTCATAATCCGGGTCGGATACGCTACTTCCCCTTGTCGCGTCTTCATTAGCCGCTATGACGACTCTACAGTCTCGGTTTGGCTCTGGTGCTTTGGA
>NW_020645434.1:0-548 GCF_003573695.1 Papaver somniferum
AGTACAAAAAATCAAGTACCAACAATACATGAAATTAAGGACAACGTAGACACAAAAAGGTGTCTATCAAATACCCCCAAACTTATTATTTGTTAGTCCTCGAGCAAATCTAGAAAATAAAAATGACTACACTTAGCACGTGCGGTAAGCCGTTAAACCGCTAGGTGGCCCTAGTGGCGGAGTGTTGTCTCCGGAGGGTTTACCAGAGGTGTACCCACAAAAATTTTACTCCAGACCCTAGCTATCTACGCAGAACCTTGGAAGGCACTAAAGAATATCCTTAGTTGGCATACAATCATTGACTATAGGAGGAAGTACCCTGATGCGAAATTCCAATTGTTGTACACGAGTTTGCACTCAGCATATTAAGATTCATATATAAGTGACAGAGCTCTACTCAGATAGTTTCTGTACATCATAACCGGAGTCAACCAATCACATGGAAAGATTAAGAAGATGGATAAAGAGATGGTTAAAAGTGAACGGTGTTTCCCATATCTGTCTGAAGGCCTCTGCCAAGGTCAACCTATCCTAATGGACTGAGATAC
>NW_020645434.1:660-1000 GCF_003573695.1 Papaver somniferum
GACTAATATCAACACAACTGGCATATACAAGGGGACCAGTGGTCGATAAACCTAACTCTAAGTCAACACAACTGGCATATACAAGGGCACCAGTGGTCGACTTTATTGAATTTATTCCGGTTGGTCTAATGGTCTGGTCTCATTTTTATTTTATTTTTGGTATCTCAATCACTCTATTCCACCCTAGCAAAGGTAACAACTTGAATCGTGTGCCCCACCAAAGCACTTAAAAAAATAAAAACAGAAGGATTAGGATTCAACGAGATATGGCGAAACTACCACGTTTTTTTTAATTCTAACACCTGAGCTCTGTGCTTTTATGAATAGACTCTTTAGATGT
>NW_020645435.1:0-1000 GCF_003573695.1 Papaver somniferum
AATATACCTATATTTAGATGTGGATGAACCATACCCAAACGTGTATACCTTGTTGGCTCAATAATAGTTAACCTAAGTTAGCCATATTAACACTTATAACTTAGCCATATTCATCTAACACTTCTATATCAAATATGATGATCAATCAATCATGATAGATAATTAATATGAATCTAAATGTGTTTCAAGAGAGTTGTTCAAATGTTCATCATCTCATAGAAATATATGTGTGTGTGTGTGTGTGTGTGTGTGTGTGTGTGTGTGTGTGTGTGTGTGTGTGTGTGTGTGTGTGTGTGTGTGTGTGTGTGTGTGTGTGTGTGTGTGTGTGTGTGTGTGTGTGTGTGTGTGTGTGTGTGTGTGTGTGTGTGTGTGTGTGTGTGTGTGTGTGTGTGTGTGTGTGTGTGTGTGTGTGTGTGTGTGTGTGTGTGTGTGTGTGTGTGTGTGTGTGTGTGTGTGTGTGTGTGTGTGTGTGTGTGTGTGTGTGTGTGTGTGTGTGTGTGTGTGTGTGTGTGTGTGTGTGTGTGTGTGTGTGTGTGTGTGTGTGTGTGTGTGTGTGTGTGTGTGTGTGTGTGTGTGTGTGTGTGTGTGTGTGTGTGTGTGTGTGTGTGTGTGTGTGTGTGTGTGTGTGTGTGTGTGTGTGTGTGTGTGTGTGTGTGTGTGTGTGTGTGTGTGTGTGTGTGTGTGTGTGTGTGTGTGTGTGTGTGTGTGTGTGTGTGTGTGTGTGTGTGTGTGTGTGTGTGTGTGTGTGTGTGTGTGTGTGTGTGTGTGTGTGTGTGTGTGTGTGTGTGTGTGTGTGTGTGTGTGTGTGTGTGTGTGTGTGTGTGTGTGTGTGTGTGTGTGTGTGTGTGTGTGTGTGTGTGTGTGTGTGTGTGTGTGTGTGTGTGTGTGTGTGTGTGTGTGTGTGTGTGTGTGTGTGTGTGTGTGTGTGTGTGTGTGTGTGTGTGTGTGTGTGTGTGTGTGTGTGTGTGTGTGTGTGTGTGTGTGTGTGTGTGTGTGTGTG
>NW_020645436.1:0-327 GCF_003573695.1 Papaver somniferum
AGCTGGACATAGTCACTATTGCTTCTTAGATGGCTACTCCGGTTATAATCAGATCGTTATTGCCCCAGAAGACCAAGAGAAAACCACTTTTACCTGTCCCTTTGGTACCTTTGCGTATAGACGCATGCCTTTCGGGTTATGTAATGCCCCTGCGAATTTTCAACGTTGTATGATGAGCATATTTTCTGATATGGTAGAACGGTTTTTAGAGGTCTTTATGGATGATTTTTCAGTGTTTGGTTCATCTTTTGATGAATGCTTGCATCATTTGACATTAGTGTTGACTAGGTGTAAGGAAAAGAATTTAGTGCTTAATTGGGAAAAATG
>NW_020645436.1:383-1000 GCF_003573695.1 Papaver somniferum
TAATTGGGAAAAATGCTATTTCTTTGAATCAGGAATTGTCTTAGGGCACATCGTTTCTTCAAAGGGTATAGAGGTAGACAAAGCCAAAATTGACCTTATTAAGACTCTACAGGTCCCAAAAACCATAAAAGATATTAGGTCATTCTTAGGGCATGCAGGTTTTTACCGTCGATTCATTAAGGATTTGAGCTTGATTTCTAGACCTCTTTGCAATTTGCTTGCAAAAGATGTTAAGTTTGTCTTTGATGATGCTTGCTTAAAGGCTTTTGATAAGCTTAAAACTTTACTCACTACTGCCCCGATAGTCCAGGCACCTAACTGGAACCTACCCTTTGAAATTATGTGTGATGCTTCAGATTATGCTATAGGCGTTGTGCTAGGTCAGCGAGAAAACAAATTACTCCATGTGATTTACTATGCTAGCAAAACTCTGAATGATGCCAAAATGAACTATACAACTACCGAGAAGGAATTGCTAGCCATCGTGTTTGCCTTGGATAAGTTAGATCCTTTTTATTAGGTTCTAAGATCGTAATCTATACTGATCATGCTGCTTTGAAATACCATTTGTTTAAGAAGGATACCAAACCTATATTGATTAGATGGATCCTTTTGTT
>NW_020645437.1:0-178 GCF_003573695.1 Papaver somniferum
GGGGTTTTCAACTGTTGCCTTGCATTAGTTAAAACTGATTCAACCTTTCTGTGGTAAAGTGATGAGTGCCAAATAATGTATATATTTATCCCTTTATGTTGGCATTTAACTCATCTTTTGTGCAGTAATTCTACATTTTATCCCATATTCTGTATTTTCATTGTTTTCAAGAATAAAT
>NW_020645437.1:378-642 GCF_003573695.1 Papaver somniferum
GCTTAGCTTTTGACCTGAGAGTAACTAGGCCTTTGGAGTTAACTGTGGACTGAACTGGGCTTGTGCTGTGAGCCAAGCTCAGTTGCAGCAGCAGCAGTGGAAACCAGGTTGCAGCAGCAGTAGTGGCTGGCACAGCAGGAGCAGGTGCACAACAAGGGAAAGGAAAGAAAGCAGCAATGGTGATAGTGCAAGCCAAGTAATAACAAAACAGAGATAGTTGCAAACCAAGGCTACAAGCCAAGGGCAGGAGTGTGGAGATAAGCT
>NW_020645437.1:653-1000 GCF_003573695.1 Papaver somniferum
TCTTTGGAGTTAACTGTGGACTGAACTGGGCTTGTGCTGTGAGCCAAGCTCAGTTGCAGCAGCAGCAGTGGAAACCAGGTTGCAGCAGCAGTGGTGGCTGGCATAGCAGGAGCAGGTGCACAGCAAGGGAAAGGAAAGAAAGCAGCAATGGTGATAGTGCAAGCCAAGTAATAACAAAACAGAGATAGTTGCAAACCAAGGCTACAAGCCAAGGGCAGGAGTGTGGAGATAAGCTGACAATGAAGTAAAAAAAGGAAAAAAAAAAAAGCAAAGCCAAGGAAAGGGCTTTAGGCATTCATCTAGAGTGGGAAGAGAACCAGCTTGCTCACAGTCACTAGTGAGCACTA
>NW_020645438.1:0-330 GCF_003573695.1 Papaver somniferum
ACTCGAAGTGCCTATTGCAGAAATGTGAGCCACCGTCACTGATGATAGCTCTCGGGGTACCAAAACGTGAAAATATGTTTTCCTTTAAAAAGGAAAGTACCACCTTGTGGTCATTTGTTCTGGTTGCGATGGCTTCTACCCACTTGGAGACGTAGTCAACGGCGACTAAGATGTACAACTTGCTGTCAGACATGGGAAATGGACCCATCAAGTCGATCCCCCAAACATCAAAAATCTCAACAATCAGAATAGGATTCAATGGCATCATGTTTCTCCTTGAGATACTTCCTAGTTTCTGACAGCGCTCACAAGCAATACAATACTCATAAC
>NW_020645438.1:530-757 GCF_003573695.1 Papaver somniferum
GAAGTTAAACTATGCTGGCAGATGATGTAAAACAAGATGCAAGATCACAATGTTATAGTGGCAGTGAAACAAAGAGGGCAAATGGCATGAACCAAGGCTGTGAGCCAAGGGCAGGGGTGAGCTTGTGCACTGATTTCAGTGCACAACAGCTACAGATTGCAAGAAATTAAAAAAGTAAAACAGGTAAGGAGATTAAACAGGTAAGGAGATTAAACAGGTAAGGAGAT
>NW_020645439.1:0-572 GCF_003573695.1 Papaver somniferum
AGTTTTATTTATGGAAAAATTCTTTTTTTTGTGTTTAATTGTTTTACAAGAAACAAAACTCGTTTTATAAGAAAAACCTAAACCTAACTTGATTTGCAAGTTAATTTTCCTATAAATACAACTCGAAAAATACATGTTTCGACCCATGCCCATGCGCGTGTACCAAGTACCAAGTCCGTATCTACTTGAAATTATTTTTTCCAAGTTTTTTAACTTGATAAATAATTTATTTAAGAGTTTTATTGATGGAAAAATTCTTTTTTTTGTGTTTAATTGTTTTACAAGAAACAAAATTCGTTTTATAAGAAAAAACCTAAACCTAACTTGATTTGCAAGTTAATTTTCCTATAAATACAACTGGAAAAATACATGTTTCGACCCATGCCCATGCGCGTGTACCAAGCACCAAGTCCGTATTTACTTGAAATTATTTTTTCCAAGTTTATTTACTTGATAAATAATTTATTTACGAGTTTTATTTATGGAAAAATTCTTTTTTTTGTGTTTAATTGTTTTACAAGAAACAAAAATCGTTTTATAAGAAAAAATTGAAACCTAACTTGATTTGCAAG
>NW_020645440.1:0-147 GCF_003573695.1 Papaver somniferum
GAAGAACATGAAATATGTAGGCATAATGATCAGGAATTTGTTACTCTGATTGAGCTTTATAATGATAGTGTTGTTTCTAATACAAATCCAAATAATTTTAATAATTATTCACCTATTCAAAAGGATGTGGATTTGACTAGAGATACC
>NW_020645440.1:347-653 GCF_003573695.1 Papaver somniferum
TAAGTTTTGAGACTAAACCTAATCACTTTAGGATATTAGGGTCGACACATTTTCTTAAGGAAGACCACCTCTTTCATTGTGGTCATCTGTGTGAGTCAAATCTAATTGACTTAGAGGATCCTCAATTATTCATGTTGTTGTTATGTGCTTCTAAGTTCTTAATTGAGTTTTTCCAGACTCTAATACCTGAACCGGATCTTAGCTTTGAGGAAATCCAACCGAGGAAAACCTGTTATCTAGACCCAGTTATAGAACCTGAACCTGAGCCACAACTAGATGTAGTTGTCTTAAACAAGGGTATGTTCG
>NW_020645440.1:758-1000 GCF_003573695.1 Papaver somniferum
TTGAGTTTTTCCAGACTCTAATACCTGAACCGGATCTTAGCTTTGAGGAAATCCAACCGATGAAAACCTGTTATCTAGACCCAGTTATAGAACCTGAACCTGAGTCACAACTAGATGTAGTTATCTTAAACAAGGGCATGTTCGGTATCTTTTTGGTCTGTTGCAGTTTCCTCTTCTTGTGGGTAATACTTTTTGATCCAGATGACCCACAGTTATTCCGACTACTTCTATATGATTCTATG
>NW_020645441.1:0-161 GCF_003573695.1 Papaver somniferum
ATTTTTTTTGTATATAGCTTTTATATATTTTTTTTAGAATTTGTAAATAGGCTTTATTTTTCATAATTTTTGTAATTTTGGACTTTTTATTTGGACTTTATTCTGGACTTTGGACATTATTTTTAAAACCCTACGGAAGGGTTATAAATTAAAAAAAAAAA
>NW_020645441.1:361-702 GCF_003573695.1 Papaver somniferum
AAGTTAGCTGAGTCGACGCGTAAGTTAGCTGATATGAATAGTATAATTATAGACGAAAGAACTACAATAATGAGTGAACCTTCTTTAGAAGACCACCTCAAGCGGATAGCTGAGACGAACGAAAGAATTGCTCGAAATTACTTGAATTGTCAATATAGTGTATCTAATAATACCCTTGAGAATGAAAATAGTTATTTACATAATCAAGATAACAAGGTTAAAATTGGTAGCACTACTTGTTTTGATGAGGTTCGATCTTTTTCATGTTATAATGATGATTATGATGAGGATAGTATTGATGAAGAACATGAAATATGTAGGAAAAGTGATCAGGAAGCTAG
>NW_020645442.1:0-211 GCF_003573695.1 Papaver somniferum
CATAAGTTTACTCCCACGTTTCTTCAATCTGTTACTCAGATCCTTTTTATTCGAAACGATGCCCATTACCAAGCCTTTTTTGGTCGAACAGGTCGGTATGAGTCCAATCCCATGTAATCCTCCAGCTAAGCTCGTCTTAATTCTTCCCTGGAATTCACGCAGAATACGTTCTTCCCCTGTTAATCCAAGCTCGATGAACTGGCCCTATTTG
>NW_020645442.1:222-379 GCF_003573695.1 Papaver somniferum
TTGTTGGACTTACTAACCATGTTCAGTCTTAAGGGAACCAAACCAAACAAAACCCGTGACTGAATCTCCGGTTAAAACTCTTGCAGAAAGCACCATTCTTCCCGTGAACTACCACCTCCCCTGTTTTGCATTAACCGGATTATCCAGCCAATTCTGG
>NW_020645442.1:579-835 GCF_003573695.1 Papaver somniferum
AGACAAATCATCTACACAATCATTCACAGGGTCATCTGAAAATTCTGTCTCGACCAGAGAGTCACTACAAGACTGATCATTATCATCATTAAATAATTTTTTACATTCCAGAATTCTCAATATTAAGTCCAAACTAAGTGGTGTGTGTTTATAATACTTCTCATATACCTCTAGAGGAGATTCTTCACTTACCACATGTGGATCAAAAACTCCATACCGTTGCCTACGCTTATATTCAGCAAGCGTCATCTCAGAC
>NW_020645442.1:846-1000 GCF_003573695.1 Papaver somniferum
CTTATATTCAGCAAGCGTCATCTCAGACGAGGTTTCCCGATAATTTGACTTTCTAAGTTTATATTCCGCCAACGTCATCTTAGATGACGTATCCCCAGAAGAAGTCATTATCCTCAAAATGTCCATGAAAAGAAATACAAAAAGAAACGCATAA
>NW_020645443.1:0-276 GCF_003573695.1 Papaver somniferum
CAAAAGCAAACAGCACAAAAGTATTATGAGAAGGTGACAGAACAATGAAACTACAAGCAGAGAACAATGGAACCAAGGCCTAAGCCAAGGGCAGGGGTGACGGTGCACTGACTTCAGTGCACAGCAAAATGTGAAGTGCAAAAAAAAAACAGTTGAGTTGCAAGTGACTGTGAAAACAAAATGTGGGTTAAGCTAAGGCTTTGAATCCACCCTTGTGTCCTAGCCAAACAATGTGATCCTAGGTTGAGTTGAAAATCCTATGCATACATCTAGAAT
>NW_020645443.1:476-753 GCF_003573695.1 Papaver somniferum
ATCTACACATGTGTAAAGAAAGATCTGAAGTTATGACTACTAATCACCAAGAGATAGTTTCTCAGGCTAAGAACCAAGGTCGAAATCTAGCTAGCTGTCCGGACTTTACGAGAATTGTGAACGAGTAGGAGGTATTTCACAATTACCCGCGTTGTACATCAATGGCATACACCCTTCCTTGCTTATTACAATAAAACACAAAAGATGACTCTTTACATGACTCTTATTTACATTGACTACTCTCTTTTATTTTTGGAACAAGAGAGGATGGAATTGA
>NW_020645443.1:896-1000 GCF_003573695.1 Papaver somniferum
TTTACATGACTCTTATTTACATTGACTACTCTCTTTTATTTTTGGAACAAGAGAGGATGGAATTGACAAATACTTGATTGATATTTTTATTTTTTTTTATTTTT
>NW_020645444.1:0-583 GCF_003573695.1 Papaver somniferum
GGTGAGTTCATTGATAAAACTGTGGACGATGCATGGTCATTTCTAGCTGAAGTTGCAGAGAAAACCCATCAGTGGGAAACCTATAGGGAAACTAGGACCATGCCACATGATATGGGTAATCACCATGAGTCAGATGTTGATTTTCCCAATGAGCTTAATTCTGGATATAGTGTTTCATACCCTATTGCTGAAAATGTCAATCCATATTCACCTATTTTAGAAGCAGATATATGGACGAAAAACACTAACGGTTTTGACAAAGTAGGATTTTCATGTATTTGTGATGATGATGATGATGATGATGTTGTTATGTTAGAAGAACATGTCTATGCTGAAAATGTTATGGAACCTTTGGGTTCAAATACATTAGGCTTTTCTACCCCGACCTTCATGAATGATGTTTCTTCCAGTATTCCATATACATGTGATGAGGCTACTGATTTAGATATTGTGCAGTTATCCTGTGAAGAGCATGACTTAGGTAATGTTGAATCTTCTATTGACACTAATGATCCTATGCATGAAAATATAGTTGATGTGTCTGATTCCATACTTAAGCCACAATATATTGCTTCTTTTGATG
>NW_020645444.1:615-1275 GCF_003573695.1 Papaver somniferum
TATGCATGAAAATATAGTTGATGTGTTTGATTACATACTTAAGCCACAATATATTGCTTCTTTTGATGCTGATTTGGATATTTCGGATAACCATGATTCTGAATTTGGACTTGTGCAATTGTTTTGTGATGATAAGCATGCTACACAACTTGATTATGACTTAGAAAATGCTGATGTGACTGATAATATTGGTACTCTTGATCTCATGCATGTGAGAAACTTAGATGTCACCTTCCTACTTAAGTCACAATCTGATAGCCTTCCACCCAACCTAGATTTGGTTTGTAACAATATTGTAAAACCAACTTTTCTGAGAATACCTAATCTAGGCCTGGAACTGTGTGCCTCCCAAGTCCTCTTGGACTATTTTGCATCTAAATACAATACCTTTAAGGAGCCACAGTTGGAATATGCATGTTTGCCCGTCCCTAGCAAAGTCCATTTCGAGTTAGACCTTGTGCATGATGAACCCCCAAAACTGCGAGATTTTGTATCCAATAGTATATCTAGTGTAAAATCCAGGTTTAGGGGTAGCTCATTTGGTTTTTCACTCTCACTCTCATTTCAGTCTAATTTTAGTGTTTTGAAACTGTCTATGTTTCAACACTTTGTCTTTTGGGTTGATCCTCAACTCTTTAGACTTTATGTATATAGTGAATT
>NW_020645444.1:1468-2130 GCF_003573695.1 Papaver somniferum
AGGACAATGTTTAGTTTAGGTTTGGGGGTGAAAAGTAGATACTTTGATAACATGTTATAATTGAAAACATAACTCTTTCTTTTTGAAAAAAAAAATCAAAAAATTAAAAAATTCGAAGAAAAAAAAACATAAAAATGGAGCTCATTTACCTTGAAATGTTGACTCTTGTGCATGTATGTAAACATAAGGATTCTTAGTCTAGATATTTAGGCACCCTGGTTCTAGCACAATTCACATAGTGATAAGAAACTTGCACGCGCACGATCTACCAATACATGTATAGCCTCATCCTTGAGGTGTTCTATCGGAAGTCACGATTGCCAATCACTTTAGAATACTGAACGAAACTTGACTAGCTTGTTCTTTGGTTGGTTGGGATAGAAGGTGGAGGTTACATTAAGAAAGACAACCATCGAATTTAACTGGGTGCATCAAAAAGGGATACCTCTTGCAAAGTGTCATGTAATTTTTTGTTTCTTTTTGCTTATGTATCAAAAGAGTTACCATGTTGTAAAATTTTTTTCTGCAAAAAAATAAAAAAAAAAAAAAAAAATCAAGTATTTATCAATTCCATCCTCTCTTGTTCCAAAAATAAAAGAGAGTAGTCAATGTAAATAAGAGTCATGTAAAGAGTCATCTTTTGTGTTATAAGCAAGGAAGGG
>NW_020645444.1:2330-2700 GCF_003573695.1 Papaver somniferum
TAGGTACGTTCTAAGCAAACCTTCACGAGACTTCAACTCGTCCACTAGGGACACTTAGTGGTTTAAAAGTCTTATTGCATTCGTTAAATGCAATCGAGAGACCAGCGACAGTGGTATAGTAGAATTTCCTTAGTTTTGTTTTACTTGAGGACAAGTAAAATTCAGGTTTGGGGGTATTTGATGAGTGCCAAATATTGTATATATTTGCACCTTTTTATTGGCATTTAACTATCATTTGTGCACTAACGCTCCATTTTATCCCATATTCTGTGTTTTCGTTGTTTTCAAGAATAAATACTTTTCTCAATTAATTTTGCATTTTTAGGTACTAAATAAAGCCTGGTTAACTCACGGAGCGAAAAGAGCAAAG
>NW_020645445.1:0-278 GCF_003573695.1 Papaver somniferum
TGTCTACATCCACGGGAGGATAAAAGAGTTTTATTATGATTTTTATCTGTTACAAGGGTGATGAACCCCAGTAATGATGATGAAGTTCAGTGAAAGTTTCAATAATGAAGGTATAACGAAGATGTAACGAAGGTATAACGAAGGTTCCAAAGGTAAAACGAAGGTTCTGAAGGTAAAGCGAAGGTAAAACGAAGGTATAACGAAGGTTCCGAAGGTAAAGCGAAGGTAAAACGAAGGTATAACGAGGGTTCCGAAGGTAAAGCGAAGGTAAAACGAAG
>NW_020645445.1:478-860 GCF_003573695.1 Papaver somniferum
ATGCTATATGTGTACCCCTTGTGATTGGGACAATAGTTGTCTTCGCGCCGCTGGGGTGTGTGGATATGTATTTCTATATACAAATTTGGCATTGTTGGGCTTGAATTGCATCCTTTAATTATTCCGGAATTGAGCCTTGTAATGGTCAGTGGTGGTTCGCCTTCAGCTGCGTCCCCTAGTTGAGCAGATGCTAGCTACTTTGCTAATTGCTGCAAATTGAACAAACTCACACACTGTTGATGGCGTTGATGAACTTTTCTCGTCCTTGTTGTGCCTTTTCATCCTTGCTTCGGCTTGGGTGTGATGAGTCTACATCTTATAAATCAAGTACCTACACAGATGAAAACCGAAAAGAACTTGGGAGTTTACACTGCATCCGTGG
>NW_020645445.1:871-1000 GCF_003573695.1 Papaver somniferum
GAGATAAAAACCGAAAAGAACTTGGGAGTTTACACTGCATCCGTGGTTACTTCATCTTCTCCTACATATGAGCTTTGGGAATGTGAGGTCTCCCGGGGTTGATCACACATTTTTCTGAAGAGCAGGTGC
>NW_020645446.1:0-396 GCF_003573695.1 Papaver somniferum
GTATATAAACAAATCCCAAAGAACTTGTCTCGTGCTGAGAGGGACAAACTTAAAAGGTTAAGTAACCAATACATATGGGATGATCCATATTTATGGAAACAAGGTAGTGACCAAGTATTACGAAGGTGCGTTCCCGAATTTGAATTCAATTCTATCTTGTCTTTTTGTCACTCCTATGCTTGTGGAGGAAATTTTGGGAGTAGGAGAACCGCTCAAAAGGTACTTGAAAGTGGTTTCTTTTGTCCAACCTTGTTTAAGGATGCATATACATTTTGTACAACATGTGATAGGTGCCAAAGAACAGGCAATCTAGGTGCTCGAAATCAAATGCCACAAACCTTTATTCAATTTATTGAAGTTTTTGATGTATGGGGTATTGATTTTATGGGTCCTTTT
>NW_020645446.1:596-876 GCF_003573695.1 Papaver somniferum
TGATCGGGTTTCTTACTCGTATGAGAGTTAAAGTTGGATTTAACCATGCCAGTGGCAAATGAGGTGCAGACTGAATTCGGTATTAGAGTTGTGATCCCCTATAGTGGAGACTACCCATGTTACATCATGAGATGCACCGACCTTCACTTCTTTGTACGTCTCTAAATATGTGCTTTTAGAGTGTGTGTCACCGTACGTAAACTCCGGGTAGAATGGTGAGCTACCCAACCTCCCACCAATAGAAGCACTATTTTGATCTCTTGAGTGCTATTTTATCAAT
>NW_020645447.1:0-218 GCF_003573695.1 Papaver somniferum
AACTCTTCCATCAAGAATGCTAGGCATGCCGTGCCCCAAGAATAGTCACCGACTTCATGAAGAGGATCCAAAAGTTGTATAAGGTTGGCGTCGATCCGGTTGCCAGAAGTATTGGGGAATATGACACATCCCAATACACAAAGGAGATATGCGATGGAAGCATGGTTCACTTGCTCATCAGTTAACGTTCCATTCTTTTCTTTCTCCAAGGTGCCTCG
>NW_020645447.1:229-544 GCF_003573695.1 Papaver somniferum
CAAAAGTTGTATAAGGTTGGCGTCGATCCGGTTGCCAGAAGTATTGGGGAATATGACACATCCCAATACACAAAGGAGATATGCGGTGGCAGCGTGGTTCACTTGCTCATCAGTTAACGTTCCATTCTTTTCCTTCTCCAAGGTGCCTCGGAACATATTCATCAAAGCTGTAATGTTGATCTGTCTTGTTCTGTAACTTGCATGCCTCCTAAACTCTGCTGTTGTTGTCTCTTCATCCCAACCTAAACACTTTTTAGTTAGAGCATAAAGTTGTGCCCAACTTAACTGCTTTGTGTAGTTAAACTTCACAGCTGC
>NW_020645447.1:744-1000 GCF_003573695.1 Papaver somniferum
AAAAACAATCGGAATATAACTAAACATGTTTACAACCGAATATTCATCAACTGGAGTTCAGAAACTCTAAAATTTTATCCTACACAATCGGAGGTATAAAACATTATATTGTCTTCCGAATAAATACGGGCCCCAAAATGGGATTTTTCCTATATCAGAAATTTTGAGATTTTTTCAATATATACATTCGGTAGTGAGTGCTCTTCCAAATACTCTGTGTCTACTTAAATATATTCGGTAGCCAAAAAATTCATTA
>NW_020645448.1:0-289 GCF_003573695.1 Papaver somniferum
AATGGTCGCAACATCGCCAGTACATCAAAGTCTGAAGCTCCTGTCTAACACTACAGCACCTAACTCCATCTTGCGCCGTTAATTTCGTTGTATTATACAATCCAACGGTCGCTACAAGCTCTTCACGTATAGTTGTTAGATCAATCTATCAATTCCACATCCAACGGCTGAGCTTCACAAATCATCAAACTTGTTGTACCCGATCAACACCCAAACACCAAATTCCCTATACCCGAACCAAACACACCTTACCCAAATTTCCCATCGACTTCTTCTTCTCTTTCCCCTC
>NW_020645448.1:489-839 GCF_003573695.1 Papaver somniferum
CCTATAATCCAAAGGTACCCTAAGCCCAAAGCCCAAAAGGCTTCATAGTTAACCAACAACAATTTAGGAGCCCAAAATAGCTAGAAAACTCCAAAACACTCCCAGTCTCTGTGGATCGACCTGTACTTGCACGAGCTACAACTGACGACCGTGCACTTGCGGTATTACTGTAGGCCCGTTTTTATTGCGCTTAATTTTCACACATCTCCGGGCCCACCAATGGCTGGGTACTTCCCAGAGGTTAGAAGCAAACGAGCTGACCAGGGATTGACAACTCGGTCATCAGACGAATTAGGGACGACTGGGGACTTTCCACAATCACGGCGGTGCTTCCCACAAAACTTGGACTT
>NW_020645449.1:0-296 GCF_003573695.1 Papaver somniferum
TCTCTTCAATAGAAGATCCCTAAACTGTCTTGTGATCAAGGAGACTGATTTGTCAAGATTATTCATCCGAAAAATTACCCTCAGACTGATCATCCTCAGATATATAAAAACTTTTACTTTTATCAAGTAACTTAGTGTTCTTCTGTGCTTTAAAGGCAACATCCTTTCCGATTTTGGATGTATGCTCATGATCAAAGATCTTTAGCTTTCCAACCAATGTATTTATGGAAAGATTATCAAGGTTATTTCCCTCAACGATGGCATGTTTCTTAGACTCGTATCTAGATGGCAGCGAT
>NW_020645449.1:307-1000 GCF_003573695.1 Papaver somniferum
AGATTATCAAGGTTATTTCCCTCAACGATGGCATGCTTCTTAGACTCGTATCTAGATGGCAGCGATCTGAGAATTTTCATCACAATGTCCTTTTCAGGAAAAGTCTTACCCAATGCAAAAGATGCATTAACAATTTCAGACACTCTGTGATTAAACTCATCAAATGTATCTTCATCTGCCATACGAAGGTTCTTCCAATCGGAATTAAGGTTTTGAAACCTAGCTTCCTTTTTTTCAAATACGGTTTCTAAGATATCCCAAGCATCTTTAGACCTAGTGCAATTTGACACATGGTGCTGAATATTTGGGGTAATGGCATGTATGATGGCATTCAAACCGTCGGAATTTCGCTTTGCAGCAAGTATCTCGGCAGGATTATATTCACCAATATTCTTGGGAACGTTTACATCTCCAACTTCCACAACGGGAGCATCATAGCCATTAACAACATATACCCATGATTGAAAATCACGCGCTTGAAGAAAAGCTCACAAAACAATTTTCCACCATAAGTAATTAGAGCCATCGAAGACTAGTGGTACGTCAATAGAGATAGCACCTCTGTCCATAGAGCCAGATCGCAACAAATACAGACTTCTAAGGTCTTGAACGTGTTTGCCTGCTCTGATACCAATTGAAAAAGCGGGGGTCTAACAGCACCACCCAATATTTCGCTTAGCAATCTGTATGGAC
>NW_020645450.1:0-260 GCF_003573695.1 Papaver somniferum
AAGAGTTTTATTTGTGGGAAATTCCTTTTACGAGTTTTACTTGTTTTTGAAGAAAACAAAAAACCTAACTTGATTTGCAAGTATCTCATCCTATAAATATGACTCAAAATTCTGTTTTAAAAACATATAAGCAGCGACTATCTCTAGGTCTACTTTTCTTCTTCTTCTTCTTATATTTTGTGCGGCGTTTTGCTTCCATTCCTGTTGCTGAGTTCAAGAGTGGGTAACTTGCGTTGTGCTAACTCAAGTTATATCGGGCA
>NW_020645451.1:0-550 GCF_003573695.1 Papaver somniferum
ATTATGACCTTAGAACCTAAGAGGTAGGATCTAAACTTGTCTAAGGCAAACATAATAGCTAATAGTTCCTTCTCCGTAGTGGTATAGTTCAACTGGGCATCATTCAGAGTTTTGCTAGTATAGTAAATCACATGAAGTAACTTATTTTCTCGCTGACCTAGCACAGCACCAATAGCATAATCTGAAGCATCACATATGATCTCAAAGGGTAGGTTCCAGTTGGGTGCCTGGACTATTGGGGCGGTAGTGAGTAAATTCTTAAGCTTCTCAAAAGCCTCTAAACAAGCATCATCAAAGACAAACTTAACGTCTTTTGCAAGCAAATTGCAAAGAGGTCTAGAAATTAAGCTAAAATCCTTAATGAATCGACGATAAAAACCTGCATGCCCTAAGAATGACCTAATATCTCTTACGGTTTTGGGACCTGTAAAGTTTTAATGAGGTCAACTTTGGCTCTATCTGCCTCTATACCCTTCGAAGATACGATATGCCCTAGAACAATTCCTGAACGAACCATGAAGTGACATTTCTCCCAATTAAGCACTAAATT
>NW_020645451.1:599-1000 GCF_003573695.1 Papaver somniferum
AATTCCTGAATGAACCATGAAGTGACATTTCTCCCAATTAAGCACTAAATTATTTTCCTTACACCTAGTCAAAACTAATGACAAATGATGCAAGCACTCATCGAAAGACGAACCAAACACTGAAAAATCACCCATAAAGACCTCTAAGAACCATTCTACCATGTCAGAAAATATGCTCAGCATACAACGCTGAAAGGTCGCAGGGGCATTACATAGCTCGAAAGGCATGCGTCTATACGCAAAGGTACCAAAGGGACAGGTAAAAGTGGTTTTCTCTTGGTCTTCTGGGGCTATAACAACCTGATTATAACCGCAGTATCCATCTAAAAAGCAATAATGGCTACGTCCAGCTAATCTCTCTAGCATTTGGTCGATGAAGGGAAGGGGAAAGTGGTCCTTCC
>NW_020645452.1:0-262 GCF_003573695.1 Papaver somniferum
ATAACATGAAAAAGATCGAACCTCATCAAAAAAAGTAGTGCTACCAATTCTAACCTTGTTATCTTGATTATGTAAATAACTATCTTCATTCTCAAGGGTATTATTGGATACACTATATTGGCAATTCAAGTAATTTTGAGAAATTCTTTCGTTCGTCTCAGCTATCCGCTTGAGGTGGTCTTCTAAAGAAGGTTCACTCATTATTGTAGTTCTTTTGTCTATAATTATACTATTCATCTCAGCTAACTTACGCGTCGACTCA
>NW_020645452.1:462-768 GCF_003573695.1 Papaver somniferum
CCTTCCATAGGGTTTAAAATTAAAATAAATTGTCCAAAGTCCAGTCCAATGAAAAGAAATACAAAAAATAATAATAATAATTACAAAATAAATAAATAAATGGAAAGTCTCTTAAAAAAAATAATAATAATAATTCTCTCTCCTTTTTTGTTTTTTTTCTCTTTTTTTTTTCTTTATTTTTTTGCTTTGTCTTTTTTTCTTCTCTTTTAGCTTTAAGCTTTGATTCCAAGGTCTTTAGATTCCAACTTCAAACCTGTAATACAAAGACACAACCAAAGAGACGTAAAAAGAACAAATGGAATAATA
>NW_020645453.1:0-511 GCF_003573695.1 Papaver somniferum
ACTAAAAACTTCCTCAAATTCCCTAACATGAAAATATGGGTTCTCATTCTCCTTCCCTAAAAACATTGGGAGCATCTGTAAAGTCCCAGGTTTCAGTTCATAATTTGCCTCGGTTTCAGCTAACTTGATACAAGACGGACGAGAGGTCCTAGTTGGGTTTAGCAAAGCTTTCAAAGTTGCCATTTCTGGCACTACCAAAGGACTAGGAGTACTAGGAGTACTTTCCTCACAAAGAGACAGATTCTCAATACCGAAGTTTCCAAAAACGGGGCTCTCAAAAGAAGAGTCTTCGAGCTCCCCGCTTTCACAAGAAGAACTACTAGGTTTGTCACTAATCAAACGACCTAGAGTGTTTCTTTTCCAAGCCCGTTTAAAAACTTCGGGCATACACTAGAAAAATAAAATCAAAAAGAAAAGCCCTAAAAAGGAAGGGATGTTCTATGCAAACACAAACAAGGCTGACTCCACCACAGCAAACCTACTGATTTCTAGCAAACAAAAAGCATGATGG
>NW_020645453.1:522-1000 GCF_003573695.1 Papaver somniferum
TCAAGGCTGACTCTACCACAGCAAACCTACTGATCTCTAGCAAACAAAAAGCATGATGGCTCCACTTAGATTGTTTCTAGACCAGCTTCTAATCCTTCGAACGGGAATTCGTTACAATTTAAGAAAATCCCTCTGGAATCAATCCGAGTTAAAGTAAGTTGAATAGAGGCGAGGGAAGCTCGGTGGAGCTTTGATACCCAAGGCCTCACCGGTATTACAAGGCGGCGCAGTCACACATTCAACTTACAGAAACCGTCAAGAACTTCGAAGTATGCTTAAAAGAGTAACCAATATTTTTCGAATGACTTTCCTGTTAAGCTCGTTAGCCTATCAGTCTCGTTCTAGTCAAAATTTTAGGCTTAGGTTCGCGTTTGGTGTCGTTTTCCTAAGGCGGGAAAGAAGAGAACGATGATGAAATCCGAACCCTTATCTTGTATGGCCATTCCTTTCCCTTTACTAGGAAATTAAAGCAGCCGTT
>NW_020645454.1:0-543 GCF_003573695.1 Papaver somniferum
GGAGAGCTCAGGAGGCGTGAATCAAGAGTTTTCAGAACTCTGTTTCTGCTGCTGCACCAAGAACACGAAGAACAAAAGACCACCTGAGGCAGTCGTTTATCAACAGTGACAACGACAGCCACACGAGGGTCGCAGAGATACAACAACATCAGTTTTTTTTATCGTTCTTTGTAACAGTGTTTTGCAACAATTATAAACGTTGCAAACACCCAATTTTCATCATTTTCTCCATTTCATCATTTGTACACCTACTTTGAGCAATGAAATCAACTTTTGAGCGTGTTTCCAACATCATGATGAGCTAAACCCAATCCTTGGGGCTATGGAGGAAGCCGTTGTTTCGGTAAAAGTGATATATTTCTATTAATTAATTACAACAACTCTATTATGATTTTTTGCATTGAACTAAAAATTGTTTATATGATTTTGATTAGTTAGGTATATTTTCTCTTGATAGAATATGCTTGCTTTAGGGTTTTGATATTCTATGCTTGGATTAACATCTATTCTTTTGGAAATCTACATGTCTAGGCAATACTATTA
>NW_020645454.1:554-1000 GCF_003573695.1 Papaver somniferum
TGATAGAATATGCTTGCTTTAGGGTTTTGATATTCTATGCTTGGATTAACATCTATTCTTTTGGAAATCTACATGTCTATGCAATACTATTAAAATCAATTTGAATGTTGAGTTGCATAATTATTGTTTTATTAAATCACTAATATCAACCAATGGTAGAATCCTATCCACATTCTCTCCATAATTTTCACAACATCTTTTTAATTTGGTTCGCTTTTTTTATTTATTAAAAAAAAATCTAAAAATCCGGTTTCACAAGTCTTGAACGAATCATATTACTACAACAACTTTGAAAAACACATCAATTTTTGGCGCCGCCGACGCGGACTTGTCTTTAGGCTAGAGTTTTTAGATTTTTATTTTTATTTGTTCTTCTTTACGTTTTTGGGTTTTTGTCTTTTTCTTACAGAATTCGGAATTTGGAGCGAAAGAAAATTTTGCCAAAG
>NW_020645455.1:0-366 GCF_003573695.1 Papaver somniferum
TCGTATTCCAAACAGTAAAGGAACAAGAAATCTGCTTGGTATCAACTATATTCAACCAAGTGATATGAGTCGGACAAAGGCTCTTCCGTTTATCTTAATATAAACTCCTTCGTCAGTTCTAGATCTATCTTATGTTCAATCACCCAAAGGTAATCGATTAAAATTAAGTCAACAACACCTTTAATCCGAAGAACCGTGTTGGTGTCGATCTACTCAATTAATCAATCTAATCTACTACAAGGATAAACCGATTATTAATTGGATCCTCTTTTACCCAAACAAGTATTGTGCACACCGAAGATTATAAAACCCAAGTCAGATCTTCAATATCTTCTTAAATCTTCAATAAAAACCTGCACACAATCA
>NW_020645455.1:377-1000 GCF_003573695.1 Papaver somniferum
TAAAACCCAAGTCAGATCTTCAATATCTTCTTTGTCTTCAAATCTTCTTAAATCTTCAATAAAAACCTGCACACAATCACTTGAATCTCTTGTGATCAATCACGCACAGAACGGAGTCTGTTAACAATGGATTATCACAAGATAGTCTTTAGAACTAACAACAGTCTAAAGATCCCTATCAAAACTCTGAACTAGTTTGAGTGAATCTTATATCAGAAGAGAAGATTCTCAAGAATAAACAAACTAGGTGCAATCAGATTTCAACCGCCGTTAGTCAATCAAATCAATCGAAAACAAAGATAAACCGTAATTATCTAGTTTCCCACCAACGGGTCGCGCTAGAGCTTCTCAATCCCAAAGAATACTTTAAAACGAGCGGCCGTAAGAGATTTAACCTAATTAGATTACTCTCCTCTCCGATTGGCGGCTACACAAGTAACAAAGACAAAAGAGGAATTCTGTTGTTACGTAGGATTAGTTTGCTAGAAAGGCAAACTTCTTGTATTTATAGACAAGGAAGTTTGGACACCAAGGAATTTCCAAAACCGAAAATATTCTCAATATATTCATTAAAGCACAAATTCGGTTTCCATATTTCCTGGAAATGCTCTGTCCAAAAATAA
>NW_020645456.1:0-282 GCF_003573695.1 Papaver somniferum
TCCTGAAAATAGTCAATTGCTTCTTCGAGGTTATACTCAAGTGACGCATCCTCACTCATATTTAATAGCTCTACGAGTTCATTTTCTTCGTCTAAGACTATTGTTTCTAAGTCTCTAGACTCTAAAACAACATTTTCGGAATAAACCCGTTCCTCTAAAGCATTATCGGCTTCGTAATCAAAAGGAAAAACTACATCGTCTAAAACGGTGGTATCCCTAATCAAATCCTCGTCCTTTTGAATAGGTGAATAATCATAAAAATTATTTGGATTTGAACTAGAA
>NW_020645456.1:482-838 GCF_003573695.1 Papaver somniferum
ACAAGGCGGCGCAGTCACGCATTCAACTTACAGAAACCATCAAGAACTTTGAAGTATGCTTAAAAGATTAACCAATATTTTTCGAAAGATTTTCCTACCAATCTAGTTACCCTATCGGTCTCGTTCTAATCAAATTTTAAGCTTGGGTTCGCGTTAGGTTTCGTTTACCTAAGGCGGGCAAGAAGGGAACGGTAATGAAATCCGAACCCTTATCTTATATGGCCAGTTCTTGCCCTTTACTAGGAAATTAAAGCAGCCGGTTCAGTCCTCAACATATAATCACCTTAAGGCAGACAGTAAACCCGCTGACAGGAGATTCGCGGGTGTTTAGAAGTTTACCTCCCGTACCAGACGGG
>NW_020645456.1:849-1000 GCF_003573695.1 Papaver somniferum
AACCCTTATCTTATATGGCCAGTTCTTGCCCTTTACTAGGAAATTAAAGCAGCCGGTTCAGTCCTCAACATATAATCACCTTAAGGCAGACAGTAAACCCGTTGACAGGATATTCGCGGGTGTTTAGAAGTTTACCTCCCGTACCAGACGG
>NW_020645457.1:0-369 GCF_003573695.1 Papaver somniferum
GAATATCTCTTTGTTGTCTACTCTCAAGTAATTTACAAGACATTATTAGAAGAGCTAAGAAGGATTCAGATTTGAGTTTATTAACTTCGGATACGAGATTGTTGAGTTGTGAATTTGCTTCGCGTCCTTGGATTCTTGTCATTGCTTGTTCAGATGTTGTTTACCAAGTTGATTTGAGGTTTGATGGGAGTAGTGCAAACATTCTCGCGAAGATTGACTTTGCTGCTGCGCGTTGAGATGGGCCGTCACATTTGTAGAGCGAGTTCTGATGGTTTTAATCTCAGTATAGCAAGTAAATATAGCCTATATATCTTTGATACCAGAAAGCCACTATCTCCTGTGATGTTGTTTACCAAGTTGACTCGAGGT
>NW_020645457.1:380-1000 GCF_003573695.1 Papaver somniferum
GCCTATATATCTTTGATACCAGAAAGCCACTATCTCCTGTGATGTTGTTTACCAAGTTGACTCGAGGTTTGACGAGAAGAGTGCAAGCATTCTAGCAAAGAGCGAGTTGTTTGCTGCCGCGAATTCGGATGAGCCGTCACATTTTGTAGAGGGGTTCTGATGGTTTTAATTTCAGTATAGCAAGTAAATATAGCATATACCTCTGTGATACCAGAAAGCCACTATCTCCTGGGTTACAATGGGCTCAGAATCTTGATGAACCTACTTATATGCAGGTGTTCAAGTGGATTCGACAAGGTATGCATTTGATCACCAAAATTTTGTCTGTTGGAAAATTTTGATTAGTAATACAATAGGTCGTTAAAACTATGATTGATGCATCAGCGTATATGCATATGGATAAGAGATTCAAACTTCCGTAATTCTTATTTATGCTCGAGAATTTCAAAGCCATTGCTTAATCCTTCAAATCATAAGTAGCCAGAAATGAGGTTTTTAGAACTCAAAGTTCGGTGTTTAGTGATTAGGATATAGAGAGACCATAGTAAAGCTGAAGCAAAAATCGAGCTATTAAGTCTCATTTAGTTACAATGGTATAGCATACGTTCTTGTTTTACCTG
>NW_020645458.1:0-514 GCF_003573695.1 Papaver somniferum
CTAATCCCCACACCTCACGTGTGATACTAGTTTGCATACTAGAGTCAGTTCTCCTTTAACCTTTGGTTTTCTTCTTCTAAAATCAGGTTAACGACGTAAAGACTTCATTGGGATTGTGAAACCAGACCGATACTACTTTTATCGTAGTTGTGTGATCCGATTTTGCATCTTCTATCATACGAGTACAATAAGATTTATTGGCTTGAGATTGATATCTCTGATAGGCAAGATATAAAAAGTAATCACAAACATCTTCGTCTCATTGTTTGTGACTCCGCACTATCTTGTTTCGCTACCATACGATTAAGATTGTTGTGAGGTGATTGATAACTCTAGGCTGTTCTTCGGGAATATATGACCTGATTATCAATTGGTTCATGTTCACCTTGATTATTATCAAAACACGGAACAAAACTTTTAGGTTTTATCTGTGGGAGACAGATTGATCCTTTCACAGACTTATCTGTGTGAGACAGATTTGTTTATTGTCAAATCCTGCGATTTTGGGTCGTAG
>NW_020645458.1:525-1000 GCF_003573695.1 Papaver somniferum
AGACTTGTCTGTGTGAGACAGATTTGTTTATTGTCAAATCCTGCGATTTTGGGTCGTAGCAACTCTTAGTTGTGGGTGAGATCAGCTAAGGGAATCAAGTGCGCAGTATCCTGCTGGGATCAGAGGCGTAGGGAGTAAATGTGTACCTTGGATCGGTGGGACACTGGTTGGGGTTCAACTACAGTCCAGGGTGAAGTTAGCATGGAGTAGGCTAGTGTCTGTAGCGGCTTAATACAGTGTGTGTTCAATCTGGACTAGGTCCCGGGGTTTTTCTGCATTTGCGGTTTCCTCGTTAACAAAATTTCTGGTGTCTGTGTTATTTCAATTTCCGCATTATATTGTTTTATCTTTATAATTGAAATAATACAGGTTGTGTGTTTAGATCATCAATTAGAGTAATCCAACCTTTGGTTGTTGATTTTCATTGATTGATCCTTGGATATTGGTCTTTGGCACCATGCAAGTTATTCCTTGC
>NW_020645459.1:0-561 GCF_003573695.1 Papaver somniferum
CTTGCTCCGCAGATAACATTCCTTCAGTGAACGAAGATAATTCCCAGATAGTTGTGACACGGAACGATTATGAGTGTTCGTGGAAGAGCCTTCGCGACTAGCCAACACGTCATAATAAAAGGAGTCACCCGACTTATATAAGGGCAACATAAGACCCGCCTCGAAGACTCCAACCATAGTCAACAGATGAAACTCGTCAAACTGATAATTAGCAAGGAGCTCGTAGGTGATATCATCGTCAGGAGCATAGAAGCGAACCTCAAAAGCTTGGAGTTCATGTTTTTCCTTGAACATCTCAAGATCAATATGCTTGAAAGTGACCTTCTTCTTACCAACTGAAATGTTGCGTATCACGGGGACAGTTTCTTCTTCGTCTGCCGAATCAGAAGTAGGACCCAATTCTGAAGCTTTCCTTTTAGAAGGAAGATTTGTAGACGGATCAGCTCTCGACATAGTACCCTTGGAGTACTTCCCTTTGAAAGAAACCGCGGGAGGAGGCGGCAAAGATTTCTGCGGAGGCACCGAAGGAGGAGCCATTGAACGAAGGGGCGGAGCATCCAC
>NW_020645459.1:606-1000 GCF_003573695.1 Papaver somniferum
GAAGGAGGAGCCATTGAACGAAGGGGCAGAGCATCCACTATTTCAGTACGAGGAGGAGGAGCCCGGGTACTCCTAGAGTCATCACGAGGAGGAGCCTGCGTACTCCTAGAATATTCACGAGGACGAGAAGGGGAGCGGTTAACAGGATACCTAGACCTAGAAGGACACTTCGGCATATCCCCTTTCTTAGAAGGAATAATCTTCGCACCGGAGGAAGATGAAACCCTATGACCCCGAGGATCCGATTGCGAAGACTTGTAAGGACCTTTCCCAAGTGGAGATCTATCAGGATCTCTACACGGAGGGGATCTTGGCGGACTAGACGGCGGAGTTTGGTAAGGAGCCCGCGGACGATCAGACATATCTACAAGGAAACACAAAAACAGTTTAGAAA
>NW_020645460.1:0-326 GCF_003573695.1 Papaver somniferum
ATTTGGGATGCAATAAAGGCACGTAATCTCGGAGCTGATCGAGTTAAAGAAGACCGTATGCAAACCTTAATGTCTGAATTTGAAAGAGTGAAGATGAAAGACACTGATAATATTGATAGCTTTGCAGGAAATCTATCAGAGATAGCCTCAAAAGCTGCGTCACTTGGACAATCAATTGATGAAGATAAACTGGTAAAGAAGTGTCTCAATAGTTTACCAAGATCCAAGTATATTCATATCATAGCTTCTCTCGAACAAGTCTTAGATTTAAAGAAGACTAGCTATGAAGATATAATTGGAAGATTGAAAGCATATGAAGAAAGAAT
>NW_020645460.1:526-1000 GCF_003573695.1 Papaver somniferum
GGAACTGAGCAGAAAGCAGATATATTGACAAAGGCATTAGCTCGGATCAAGTTTGAAGAAATGAGACAACTGATTGGAGTACAAGATATGTCACGGGTAAGGTTGAAGCTTAACGGGGAGAATGTTGGTTAAACTTCAACATAGAAGTCACTAACAAGCTGGTTAGGACAAGATTAGGAAATTGATGTAATCCTAAGGTAATTAGAAGACATCTAGTTCTAAGAAAAGGAAAGCCATGTAATAAGGTAATAGGACTAGGAAAAGGAATTCATAGTTCTATATATATATATGATCACCAAAGTTGTGGTTGATCATATGAGCAAGATTAGAGTTTGTGTTTAGTTTTGAGAGATTTTCTAAACATCAATAAAGAGAGTTGTCTTTATATAAGCTAAGTTTCATCTTGCATCTGCCATTATAATACTCCCTCCGTTCTTTTTTAATAGGCCAGTTTTGTTTTTAGCGAAATTTAAG
>NW_020645461.1:0-492 GCF_003573695.1 Papaver somniferum
TAAGAGTTTTGTCACTAAAATTGACAAAGGGGGAGATTGTTAGAGCATAGCTCGGTTGAACCCACCAAGCGTTGGTATGTCAAGTTTGGTTGTCATATTTTAGTGAATCAAAACTCATTTAAGAGTCGCTTGATTATAAACTAGAGTCAACTTCGTATAGGTTAGCTTGAAAGTATTAGGATATGAGACATTACAAGTATTGCGAAGACTTGAAGAAGTGAAGAAGTATGAAGCTACAACGACAACATCATCCTTCCACTTGAGGTTAGTGATATTTGACTTGAACTGTTTCATTCCCTAACGTATCTTTCAATTCGTGCATATTAAAAACAAAACTGCGAAGCATGAACACTCTAGATAGACATAGTATTAAGGAATACAATACGAGGTTTATTGCTTAACCATTAAACTTTGTAGATAAGTGTTTATGGGTAAAAACTGATTCCGCTGGTTTTGGTAATTTGGGGTGTGTTGATGAGAAACGAGTTCAAG
>NW_020645462.1:0-203 GCF_003573695.1 Papaver somniferum
TCTGGAGTTTATTTATTCATACTGCAACTAAAAAGTTTCTCCCATACCCCCAAACTTAAATCTAACATCGTCCTCAATGTTCTAAAGATGAAATTAAAAGCATGAACAAGGAGAAACTGTTACCATTTGAAGCAAAAGAGATAAGGAAAGATATTACCGTGTTGCATGAGATTGGGTTACCTCCCAATAAGTGCTAAGTTTAA
>NW_020645462.1:295-511 GCF_003573695.1 Papaver somniferum
GCATGAGATTGGGTTACCTCCCAAGAAGTGCTAAGTTTAAAGTCTTCAGCCAGACATCGGAAGGAATTAGTTACCTCATAAAATCAAAAAGTAACAGCCGAAATAACTGTGGGTCTTCAAAACCAAAAAGAGCTGACCAAAGGAAACTACAATAACCCAAGAAAGTGAACAAGGATAACATGCCCTTATCTAGTTTCCTGATTAAGATATTTATAT
>NW_020645462.1:691-1000 GCF_003573695.1 Papaver somniferum
TGCGTTTCTTCATAGGTGGGATCTGAATCATTAGGTCATAGAGTCTGGAAAAACTCAGATATGATCTTAGAAGCACACAATAATAACCTAAATAACTGAGGATCCTCTAAGTCAATAAGATTTTCCTTACAATATTGACAAAAATGAGAGTAGTGGTCATTCTTAAGCAAATGTGTCGATTCTAATTTCCTAAAGCATTTAGGTTTAGTCTCACAACTTAATATTCGACACATTTGAAATATAAACGTTCCCATATTTGGAAGAAAACTATTTGGTGGGAAAACAAAGTCAATCTGGGGATCATAGCCT
>NW_020645463.1:0-454 GCF_003573695.1 Papaver somniferum
TTTTTGGGTTTTTGTCTTTTCCTTACAGATTTTGGAGTTTGGAGCGAAAGAAAACTTTACCAAAGCTTTTGGTGAATACTTAAAGATTTGGAGTAAAAGCAAAGCGAAAGGAGCGAAAGAAAAGAAGAATAAAAATTAATAAAAAAAAGAAAAGAGAGAGAGAGAGACATTTATTTATTTTAGAATTTTTTTTTTAGATTATCTTTTTCTTTTGCACTTTATTTTTGGATTTTGGACCGTGGACTTGAAGACTTTTTTTTTTAACCCTACGGAAGGGTAGTTTAAATATAAATCGTTTGTAGAGAAGGATGGAGATTACGATATCGCCTCGACCCCTCGAGTTCGTACATGACATAGGAGTCGTGGCCCGAGTCGACTTCAGCGGTTCTTCGCCCGTCTGGTAGGGGGGTAAGTTTGTCGAAACACTCGCGAATCCCCTGTCAGCGAGTTACTG
>NW_020645463.1:465-1436 GCF_003573695.1 Papaver somniferum
CGGTTCATCCCCCGTCTGGTACGGGAGGTAAGTTTGTCGAAACACTCGCGAATCCCCTGTCAGCGAGTTACTGTATTCCTTCGTTTGCATATATGCTGAGGATTTGAAAACGGCTGCTTTAATTTCCTAGTAAAGGGCAAGGACTGGCCATACAACATAAGGGTTCAGATTTCATCACCATTCCCTTCTTGCCCGCCTTAGGAAAACGAAACCAAACGTGAACCTAAGCCTAAAATTTGACTAGAACGAGACCTATAGGGTAACGAGCTTAATAGGAAAGTCATTCGAAAAATATTGGTTACTCTTTTAAGCATGCTTCAAAGTTCATGATGGTTTCTGTGAGTTGAATACGCCGCCTTGTAACGCCGGTGAGGCCTTGGGTATCAAAGCTCCATTGAGCTTCCCTCGTCTCGATTCAACTTACTTAAACTCGGATTGATTCCAGAGGGGTTTGCTTAAATTGTAACGAATTCCCTTTCGAAGGATTAGAAGATGGTCTAGAAACAATCTAAGTGGAGCCATCATGCTTTTTGTTTGCTAGAAATCAGTAGGTTTGTTGTAGTGGAGTCATCCTTGTTTGTGTTTGCATAAAACTTCCCTTCCTTTTAGGATTTATTTCTTTTTATTTTGTTTTTCTAGTGTATGCCCGAGGTTATTAGAGAGAGGGCTTGGAAAAGAAACACTCTAGGTCGTTTGATTAGTGATAAACCTAGTAGTTCTTCTTGTGAAGGCGGGGAGCTCGAAGACTCTTCTTTTGAGAGCCCTGTCTTTGGAAATTTCAGCTTTGAAAACTTGACAATTAGTGAAGAAAGTACTCCTAGTCCTTTGGTAGTGCCAGAAATGGCAACTTTGAAAGCTTTATTAAACCCAACTAGGACCTCTCGTCCGTCTTGTATCAAGTTAGCTGAAACCGGGGAAAATTATGAACCCAAACCTGGGACTTTACAGATGCTCCCAATCTTTTTAGGAAA